>NW_027490451.1:0-250000 GCF_050948175.1 Xylocopa sonorina
TTCTTAAATCGCCATATCGCATCTCATTTCTATGTTTCATGATAAGATATAATATTCATTGTGCAGTGTTACGTATACCTCGTATTCATTTGAAAAGATTGTAAATGCGACACTTCCTTGCCAGGAAGTAGCGTTTTCAGATGTCTACGTACAGAAGCAATAGTTTTCTAATGCTTCTTAAATCGTCATATCGCATCTCATATCTACGTTTCATGATAAGATATAATATTCATTGCGAAGTGTCATGTATACCTCGTATTCACTTCAAAGGAATGTAAATGCGACACTTCCATGCTAGGATATAGCGTTGGCGGATGTCTACGTATCGTACCAATAAATTTCTAATGCTTCTTAAAACGCGATATCGCATCTCATTTCTATGTTTCATGATAAGATATAATATTCATTGCGAAATGTCACTTACACCTCGCATACACTTCAAAAGAATGTAAACGCGACACATCCTTCCTAGGAAATAGCGTTTGCAGATGTCTACGTATCGTAGCAATAGATTTCTAATGCTTCTTAAAACGCGATATCGCATCTCATTTCGATGTTTCATGATAAGATATAATATTCATTGCGAAATGTCACTTGTACCTCGCATATACTTCAAAAGAATATAAATGCGACACTTCTTTCCTAGGAAATAGCGTTTGCAGATGTCTATGTATCGAAGCAATGGAGTTCTAACGCTTCTTCTAACACGATATCGCATCTCTTTTCTATGTTTCATGATAAGATATAGTGTTCATTGCGAAATTTCATGTATACCTCGTAATCACTTCGAAAGAATGTAAACGCGACACTTCCTTGCTAGAAAATGTCGTTTGCAGATGTCTACGTATCGTAGCAATAGTATTCTAAAGCTTCTTAAATCGCGATATCCCTCCTAATTTCTATGTTTCATGACAAGATATAATATTCATTGCCAAGTGTCATGTATACCTCGTATTCACTGAAAAAGAATTAAATGCGACACTTCCTTGCTAGGAAATAGTGTTTGCAGATTTCTACGTATCGAAGCAATGGAGTTCTAATGCTTCTTCTAACGGGATATCGCATCTCTTTTCTGTGTTTCGTGATAAGGTATAATATTCATTTCGAAGTGTCATGTATACCTCGTATTCACTTCAAAAGAAAGTAAATCCGACACTTCCTTCCTAGGAAATAGCGTTTTCAGATGTCTACGTATCGTAGCAGTAGTGTTCAAATGCTTCTTAAAACGCGATATCGCATCTCATTTCTATGTTTCATAATATGGTATAATATTCATTGGGAAGTATCATGTACACCTCGTATTCACTTCGAAAGAATGTAAATGCGACACTTCCTTGCTAGGAAATAGCGTTAGCAGATGTCTCCGTATCGTAGCAATAATGTTCTAATGCTTCTAAAGACGCGATATCGCATCTCATTTCTATTTTTCACAATAAGAAATAATATTCAATGCGAAGTGTCATGTATACCTCGTATTCACTTGAAAAGAACGTAAACGCGACACTTCCTTGCTAGGAAATGTCGTTTGCAGATGTCTGCGAATCGTAGCAATAGAATTCTAATGCTTCTTAAATCGCGATATCTCACCTAATTTTTATGTTTCATGATAAGATGTAATATTCAATGCGAAGTGTCATGTATACCTCGTAATCACTTCAAAAGAATGTAAATGCGACACTTCCTTGCTAGGAAATAGCGTTTGCAGATGTCTAGGTATCGTAGCAATAGATTTCTAATGCTTCTTAAAACGCGATATCGCATCTCATTTCTATCTTTCATAATATGATATAATATTCAATGCGAAGCGTCATGTATACCTCGTATTCATTTCAAAAGAAAGTAAATCCGACACTTCCTTCCTAGGAAATAGCGATTGCAGATGTCTACGTATCGTAGCAGTAGTGTTCAAATGCTTCTTAAAACGCGATATCGTATCTGATTTCTATGTTTCATAATATGGTATAATATTCATTGGGAAGTGTCATGTACACCTCGTATTCACTTCGAAAGAATGTAAATGCGACAATACCTTGCTAGGAAATAGCGTTTGCAGATGTCTCCGTATCGAAGAAATAGAGCTCTAATGCCTCTTAAAACGCTATATCGCATTTCATTTTTATGTTTCGTGATAAGATATATTATACATTGCGTAGTGTCATGTATACCTCGTATTCACCTGAAAAGAATGTAAATGCGACACTTCCTTGCTAGGAAGTAGCGTTTGCAGATGTCTACGTATCGAAGCAATAGATTTCTAATGCTTCTTAAATCGTCATATCGCATCTCATTTCTATGTTTCATGATAAGATATAGTATTCATTGCGAAGTGTCATGTATACCTCGCATTCACTTCAAAGGAATGTAAATGCGACATCCCGTGCTGGGATATAGCGTTTGCGGGAGTCTACGTATCGTAGCAATGGAGTTCTAATGCTTCTTATAACGGGATATCGCAACTCTTTTCTATGTGTCATGATAAGATATAGTATTCATTGTGGATTGTTATGTATACCTCGTATTCACTTCGAAAGAATGTAAATGCGAAACTTCCTTCCTAGGAAATAGCGTTTGCAGATGTCTACGTATCGAAGCAATAGAGTTCTAATGCTTCTTAAAACGCCATATCGCATCTCGTTTCTATGTCTCGTGATAAGATATAATATTCACTGTGGAGTGTCATGTATACCTCGTATTCACATCAAAAGAATGTAAATGTGACACTTCCTTACTAGGAAATTGCGTTCGCAGATATCTACGTATCATAACAATAGTGTTCTAATGCTTCTTAAAACGCGATATCGGTCCTCATTTCTATGTTTCATGGTAAGATATAATATTCATTGTTGAGTGTTATGTATACCTCGTATTCACTTCAAAAGAATGTAAATCCGATACTTACTTGCTAGGAAGTAGCGTTTGCAGACGTCTACGTATCGAAGCAATAGAGTTCTAATGCCTCTTAAAACGCTATATCGCATTTCATTTTTATGTTTCGTGATAAGATATATTATACATTGCGTAGTGTCATGTATACCTCGTTTTCACCTCAAAAGAATGTAAATGCGACACTTCCTTGCTAGGAAGTAGCGTTTGCAGATGTCTACGTATCGAAGCAATAGATTTCTAATGCTTCTTAAATCGTCATATCGCATCTCATTTCTATGTTTCATGATAAGATATAGTATTCATTGCGAAGTGTCATGTATACCTCGTATTCACTTCAAAGGAATGTAAATGCGACATCCCGTGCTGGGATATAGCGTGTGCGGGAGTCTACGTATCGTAGCAATGGAATTCTAATGCTTCTTATAACGGGATATCGCAACTCTTTTCTATGTGTCATGATAAGGTATAGTCTTCATTGTGGATTGTTATGTATACCTCGTATTCACTTCGAAAGAATGTAAATGCGAAACTTCCTTCCTAGGAAATAGCGTTTGCAGATGTCTACGTATCGAAGCACTAGAGTTCTAATTCTTCTCAAAACGCGATATCGTTTCTCATTTCTATGTTTCATGGTAATATATAATATTCATTGCTTAGTGTCATGTATACCTCGCATACACTTCAAATGAATTAAATGCGACACTTCCTTCCTGTGAAATAGTGTTTGCAGATGTCTACGTATCGAAGCAATAGAGTTCTGAAGCTTCTTAAATCGTCATAACGCATCTCATTCCTATGTTTCATGATAAGATATAATATTCATTGTGGAGTGTTATGTATACCTCGTATTCACTTCGAAAGAATGTAAACGCGACACTACCTTGCCAGCTAATAGCGTTTGCAGATGTCTACGTATCGTAGCATAAGTGTTCTAATGCTTCTTAAAACGCGATATCGCTACTCACTACTATGTTCCATGATAATATATAATACTCATTGCGAAGTGTCATGTTTACCTCGTACTCACTTCGAATGAATGTAAATGCGACACTTCCTTGCTAAGAAATAGCGTTTGCAGATGTCTGCGTATCGTGGCATTAGAGTTCTAATGCTTCTTAAATCGCGATATCGCATCTCATTTCTATGTTTCATGATAAGATATAATATTCATTGTGCAGTGTTATGTATATCTCGTCTATAATTCAAATGAATGTAAATGCGACACTTCCTTGCTAGGAAATAGCGTTTGCAGATGTCTACGTATCGTAGCATTAGTGCTCTAATATTTCTCAAAACGCGACATCGTTTCTCCTTTCTATGTTTCATGATAGTATATAATATTCATTGCGTAGTGTCATGTATACCTCGCATACACTTCAAATGAATGTAAATGGGACAATTCCTTGCTTGGAAATGGCGTTTGCAGATGTCTAGGTATCGAAGCAATAGAGTTCTAATGCTTCTTAAATTGCCATATTGCATCTCATTCCTATGTTTCATTATAAGATATAATATTCATTGTGGAGTATTATGTATAAATCGTATTCACTTCAAAAGTATGTAAATGCGACACTTCCTTGCCAGGAAATAGCGTTTGCAGATGTCTACGTATCGTAGCATTAGAGTTCTAATGCTTCTCAAAACGCGATATCGCTACTCATTACTGTGTTTCATGATAATATATGATATTCACTGTGGAGTGTTATGTATACCTCGTATTCGTTTCAAAAGAATGTAAATGCGACACTTCCTTGATAGGAAATAGCGTTTGCAGATGTCTACGTATCGTAGCATTAGTGCTCTAATGCTTCTCAAAACGCGACACCGTTTCTCCTTTCTATGTTTCATGATAGTATATAATATTCATCGAGTAGTGTCATGTATACCTTACATGCACTTCAAATGAATGTAAATGCGACAATATCTTGCTTGGATGTAGCGTTCGCAGATGTCTACGTATCGAAGCAATAGAGTTCTAATGCTTATTAAATCGCCATATTGCATCTCATTCCTATGTTTCATGATAAGATACAATATTTATTGTGGACTCTTATGTATACCTCGTATTAACTTCAAATGTATGTAAATGCGACACTTCCTTGCCAGGAAATAGCGTTTGCAGATGTCTACGTATCGTGGCATTAGAGTTCTAATGCTTCTCAAAACGCGATATAGCTATTCGTTACTATGTTTCATGATAATATATAATATTCACTGTGGAGTGTTATGTATATCTCGTATTCACATCAGAAGAATGTAACTGCGACACTTCCTTGCTAGGAATTAGCGTTTGCAGATGCCTGCGTATCGAAGCAATAGAGTTCTAATACTTCTTAAATCGCCATATCGCATCTCATTTCTATGTTTCATGATAAGATATAATATTCATTGTGCAGTGTTATGTATATCTCGTCTATACTTCAAATTAATGTAAATGCGACACTTCCTTGCTAGGAAATAGCGTTTGCAGATGTCTACGTATCGAAGCAATAGTGTCTAATTCCTCTTAAATCGCGATAACGCCTCGCATTTCTATGTTTCATGATAAGATATAATATTCATTGTGCAGTGTTATGTATATCTGATTTATACTTCAAATGAAAGTAAATGCGACACTTCCTTGCTAGGAAATAGCGTTTGCTGATGTCTTCGTATCGAAGCAATAGAGTTCTAAAGCTTCTTAAATCGCGATATCGCTTCTCATTTCTATGTTTCATGATAAGATATAATATTCATTGTGCAGTGTTATGTATATCTCGCATACACTTCAATTGAATGTAAATGCGACACTTCCTTGCTAAGAAATAGCGTTTGCAGATGTCTGCGTATCGTGGCATTAGAGTTCTAATGCTTCTTAAATCGCGATATCGCATCTCATTTCTATGTTTCATGATAAGATATAATATTCATTGTGCAGTGTTACGTATATCTCGTCTATAATTCAAATGAATGTAAATGCGACACTTCCTTCCTAGGAAATAGCGTTTGCAGATGCCTACGTATCGTAGCATTAGTTCTCTAATGCTACTCAAAACGCGACAGCGTTTCTCACTTCTATGTTTCATGATAGTATATAATATTCATCGAGTAGTGTCATGTATACCTTGCATACACTTCAAATGAATGTAAATGCGACACTTCCTTCCTAGGAAATAGCGTTTGATGATGTCTACGTATCGTGGCGTTAGAGTTCTATATCTGCTCAAAACGAGATATCGCTTCTCATTTCTATGTTTCTTTATAATATATAATATTCCTTGCGAAGTGTCATGTATACCTCGCATGCACTTAAAATGAATTAAATGCGACATTTCCTTGCTAGGAAGTAGCGTTTACAGATGTCTACGTATAGATGCAATAGAATTCTAACGCTTCTTAAATCGCCATATTGCATCCCATTTCTATGTTTCATGATAAGAAATAAAATTCATTGTCGAGTCTTATGTATACGTCGTATTTACTTCAATAGAATGTAACCGCGACACATCCTTGCCAGCAAATAGCGTTTGCAGATGTCTACGTATCGTGGCATAAGTGTTCTAATGCTTCTCAAAACGCGATATCGCTATTCACTACTATGTTTCATGATAAGATATAATATTCACTGTGCAGCGTTATGTATACTTCGTATTCACTTCAAAAGAATGTAAATGCGACACTTCCTTGCTAGGAAATAGCGTTTGCAGATGTCTACGTATCGTAGCATTAGTGCTCTAATGCTTCTCAAAACGCGACATCGTTTCTCCTTTCTATGTTTCATGATAGTATATAATATTCATTGCGTAGTGTTATGTATACCTCGCATACCCTTCAAATGAATGTAAATGCGACAATACCTTCCTTGGATGTAGCGTTCGCAGATGTCTACGTACCGAAGCAATAGAGTTCTAATGCTTCTTAAATCGCCATATTGCATCTCATTCCTATGTTTCATGATAAGATACAATATTTATTGTGGACTCTTATGTATACCTCGTATTCACTTCAAATGTATGTAAATGCGACACTTCCTTGCCAGGAAATAGCGTTTGCAGATGTCTGCGTATCGTGGCATTAGAGTTCTAACGCTTCTCAAAACGCGGTATCGCTTCTCATTTCTATGTTTCAAGATAGTATATTGTCACGTCCCGAGGTGCGGTTGCGCTCGCAACGGTGGCACAAAGTCGTAACCGTTCCCGAAAATAACGCGAATTGCGTCCGGACCGGGTTCGTTGGCGTTTCGGACTCGATAAAACGGTAATTAACACTAAACTTACCTTGCGAAGGCTTGATTCCGCTGTCTGATTTCTCTTTCTAGGTACCTGGAGCGCCTTGGATCCGCAACCGGGATGGCGGCGGCGTTCGGCTGGAACGGAGGTACGGGTCGTGCGGCGAAGGAAACCTCCTTCACAGGTACCAGGACTCGAACGCAGGATATTGAATATTCTGGTGCATCACCCACGTATTCCCGAGCGAGACGACGAATAAACTCTCTCCTCCCCGCGCGTCGTGTACGCTTTGTCGGAGGTGCAAGGCTCGTCGAGAATACTTGAACTTCGGTCGAGTACGGCGCGGCTAAGCGTTGGTTCGCTCTAGCTTACCGGGATCAACCTGGGCGCAAGATATTCTGTATACGGTAGAAGTGAGGATGGAGCAACTAAGCGCTGGTTCGCTCTAGTCGTCGAGCCTCAAGACTATCGCAGATGAGATATAGAAATAGAATAATCGCGAGCGTACCCGTGGAGTAGAATTAAGGAATTGTATTTGAACTCGAATAAAGATACTTTGAATCTGGTAAAAATAAACTATATTCTATGATTTCACTATACTAGATACACTTGACTAAATTCTAAGTTACTGACTAGCGATTACAATGAGAATTAGAAATAGTATAAAGTATCGAATGGACTCCGCTATGGGAGTATGGATAGAGACGAATGCATTAGAGCTAATTGCTCGTTGCGAATGAGCCTATTGCTCGGATCGGAAGTGCATCGTTCGGATGCTGGATTAGAACTCCTCGGTTCGGAGATGAGATACGAACTCTCCAGTTCGGAGATGAGTTGGGAACTCTCCGGTTCGGAGATGAGACGCGAACTGACTCTCTGATCTCGCGTCCGCGACCTCTTCGGGTCGCGCGGCGCGCGAGTCGCTGGGCCCTCGCGGTGGGGCGGACGGTCGGAGTAGGGCGGCCGCTCGGCCCCCGTGGTGGGGCGGCCGTTCGGAGTGGGGCGCGGCCCGCGTTAAGCGTGAGCCGCGAGCGTCGAGTGTGCGCGCGAGTGCACGGAACATAGCCGTGCATGAATGAAATATATACATATATTCACTTAAATCTAGGTGTGTGTTGGTGTGTATGTACATATATGAGTAGTGTGCTTATTCTAATCCCACATGTACGAGAAGTACGTATAGGGCTTCGTGATCGCTGGGGATTCGACCCAGTATGTGTCGGAGAGCTCCTCGCCCTCGTAATACGGGGTGAAGTCCTCCCCCTCGTGTGTGGAGATCGCGCGTGGGCGCGGCATGCTGCATCCCTCTTCCCTCTCGTACCTTTGTCTCCTTCTGTAGGGACGGCGAGTCGGCGGGTGGCCCGTGTGCAGGGGCTCCGGATACGGATGCTGGGGATGATGAGGTGGACGCCGGAGGGTGGCAGGCGGTACGCCTGACGTTACAATATAATATTCATCGGGTAGTGTCATGTATACCTTGCATACACTTCAATTGAATGTAAAGGCGACACTTCCTTGCTAGGAAATAGCGTTTGCAGATGTCTGCGTATCGTGGCATTAGAGTTCTAACGCTTCTCAAAACGCGGTATCGCTTCTCATTTCTATGTTTCAAAATAGTATATAATATTCATCGGGTAGTGTCATGTATACCTTGCATATACTTAAAATGAATTAAATGCGACATTTCCTTGCTAGGAAGAAGCGTTTACAGATGTCTACGTATAGATGCAATAGAATTCTAACGCTTCTTAGATCGTCATATCGCATCTCATTTCTATGTTTCATTATAATATATAACATTCACTGTGGAGTGTTATGTACACCTCGTATTCACATCAAAAGAATGTAAATGCGAAACTTCCTTGCTTGGAAATAGCGTTTGCAGATGTCTACGTATCGAAGCAATAGAGTTCTAATGCTTCTTATATCGCCATATCGCATCTCATTTCTATGTTTCATGATAAGATATAATATTCATTGTGTAGTGTTATGTATACCTCGTATTTACTTCAAAAGAATGTAAAGGCGACACTTCCTTGCCAGGTAATAGAGTTTGCAGTTGTCTACGTATCGTAGCATTACAGCTCTAATGCTTCTCAAAACGCGATATCGCTACTCATTACTATGTTTCATGATAATATGTAACATTCATTGTGGAGTGTTATGTATACCTCGTATTCACTTCAAAAGAATGTTAATGCGACACTTCCTTGCTAGAAAATAGCGTTTGCAGATGTCTACGTATCGAAGCAATAGTGTTCTAATGCTTCTTAAATCGCGATATCGCATCTCATTTCTATGTTTCATGACAATATATAATATTCATTGCGTAGTGCCATGTATACCTCGCATACAATTCAAACGAATGTGAATGCGACAGTTCCTTGCTGGGAAGTAGTGTTTGCAGATGTCTCCGTATCGTAGCAATAGAGCTCTAATGCTTCTCAATACGAGATGTCGCATCTCATTTCTATGTTTCATGATATGAAATGTAAATTCGACACTTCCATGGTAGGAAATAGCGTTTGCAGATGTCTCCGTATCGTAGCAATAGAGCTCTAATGCTTCTCAATACGAGATGTCGCATCTCATTTCTATGTTTCATGATATGATATAATATTCATTGCGAAGTGTCATGTATACCTCGTATTCACTTCAAAAGAATGTAAGTGCGACAATTCTTTCCTAGGAGATAGCGTTTGCAGAAATATACGTATCGTAGCTATAGAGTCCTAATGCATCTTAAAATGCGATATCGCAACTCATTTCTATGTTTCGTGATAAGGTATAATATTCATTGTGGAGTTTTGTGTATACCCCGTATTCACTTCAAAGGAATGTAAATGCGACACTCCCTTGCTAGGATATAGCGTTTCCAGATATCTACGTATCGAAGCAATAGAAATCTAATGCTCCTTGAAACGCGATATGGCATCTCATTTCTTTGTTCCATGATAAGATATAATATTTATTGTGGAGTGTTATGTATACCTCGTACTCGCTTCAAAGGAATGCAAATGCGACACTTCCTTGCTATTAAATAGCGTTTGCAGATGTCACCGTATCGATGCAATAGAGATCTAATGCTTCTTAAATCGCGTTATCGCATCTCATGTCTATGTTTCATGACAATATATAATATTCATTGCGAATTGTCATGTATACCTCGCATACACTTAAAATGAATGTAAATGCGACACTTCCTTGCTAGGAAATAGCGTTTGCAGGTGGCTACGTATCGAAACAATAGATTTCTAAAGCTTGCTAATTCGCGATATCGCATCTCATATCTATGTTTCATGATAATATATAATATTCATTGCGAAGTTTCATGTATACCTCGCATATAATTCAAACGAATGTGAGTGCGACAGTTCCTTGCTGGGAAATAGTGATTGCAGATGTCTACGTATTGAAGCATTAGATTTCTAATGCTTCTTAAATCGTCATATCGCATCTCATTTCTATGTTTCATGATAAGATATAATACTAATTGTGGAGTGTTATGTATATCTCGTCTATACTTCGAATGAATGTGAATGCTACACTTCCTTGCAAGGAAATAGCGGTTGCAGATGTCTACGTATCGTAGCATTAGAGTTCTAATGCTTCTCAAATCGCGATATCGCTACTCATTACTTTGTTTCATGATAATATATAATATTCATTGTGGAGTGTTATGTATACCTTGTATACATTTCAATAGAATGTAAATGCGACACTTCCTTGCTAGGAATTAGCGTTTCCAGATGTCTACGTATCCAAGCAATAGAGTTCTAATGCTTCTTAAATCGCGATATCGCATCTCACTTCCATGTTTCACGGTAAGATATAATATTTATTGTGCAGTGTTATGTATATCTCGTCTATACTTCAAATTAATGTAAATGCGACACTTCCTTGCTAGGAAATACCGCTTGCAGATGTCCAAGTATCGAAGCAATAGAGTTCTAAAGCTTGTTAATTCGCGATATCGCATCTCATTCCTATGTTTCATGATAATATATAATATTCATTGTGGAGTGTTATGTATACCTCGTATTCCTTTCAAAAGAATGTGAATGCGACACTTCCTTGCTAGGATGTAGCGTTTGCAGATGTCTACGTATCGAAGCAATAGGGTTCTAATGCTTCTTAAATCGCAATATTGCATCTCATTACTATGTTTCATAATAAGATATAATATTCATTGTGGAGTGTTACGTATACCTCGTATTCACTTCAAAAGAATGTAAACGCGACACTTCCTTGCCAGGAAATAGCGTTTGCAGATGTCTACGTATCGAAGAAATAGAGTTCTAAAGCTTGCTAATTCGCGATATCGCATCTCATTTCTATGTTTCATGATAAGATATAATATTCATTGCGGAGTGTTATGTATACCTCGTATTCACTCAAAAGAATGTAAACGCGACACTTCCTTGCCAGGACATAGCATTTGCAGATGTCTGCGTATCGTGGCAGTAGAGTTCTAATGCTTCTCAAAACGCGATATCGCATCTCATTTCTGTGTTTCATGATAAGATATAATATTCAGAGTGCAGTGTTATGTATACCTCGTATTCCTTTCAAAAGAATGTGAATGCGACACTTCCTTGCTAGGATGTAGCGTTTGCAGATGTCTACGAATCGAAGCAATAGTATTCTCATGCTTCTTAAATCGTCATACCGCATTCCATTTCAACGTTTCTTGATAAGGTATAATATTCATTGCGAATTGTCATGTATACCTCGTATTCACCTCAAGAGAATGTAAATGCGACACTTCCTTGCTAGGAAATAGCGTTTGCAGATGTCTACGTATCGTGGCATTATAGTTCTAATGCTTCTCAAAACGCGATATCGCTTCGAATTTCTATGTTTCATGATAATATATAATATTCATTGCGAAGTGTCATGTATACCTCGCATACACTTCAAATTAATGTGAATGCGACAGTTCCTTGCTAGGAAATAGTGTTTGCAGATATCTACGTATGGAAGAAAAAGAGTTCTAAAGCTGCTTAAATCGCGATATCGCATCACATTTCTATGTTTCATGATAAGATATAATATTCATTGCGAAGTGTCATGTATACCTCGTATTCTTTTCAAAAGAATGTAAATGCGACACTTCGTTCTAGCAAGTTGCGTTTGCAGATGTCTACGTATCGAGGCAATCGAGTTTCAATGCTTCTTAAAATGCGATACCGCATCTCATTTCTATGTTTCATGATAAGATATAATATTCACTACGAAGTGTCATGTATACCTCGCATACAGTTCAAATGAATTTAAATGCGACTCTTCCTTGCTAGGAAATAGCGTTGGCAGATGTCTACGTATCGAAGCAATAGGGTTCCAATGCTTCTCAAATCGCGATATCGCATCTCATTTCTGTGTTTCATGATAATATACAATATTCATTGCGAAGTGATATGTACTCCACTTCTACACTTCAAATGAATGTAAATGCGACACTTCCCTGTTAGGAAGTAGCGTTTGCAGATGTCTATGTATCGAAGCAATAGTGTTCTAATGCTTCTTAAATCGACATATCGAATCTGATTTTTATGTTTCAGGATAAGATATAATATTCATTGTGGAATGTTATGTCTACTTCGTATTCACCTCAAAAAAATGTAAACGCGACACTTCCTTGCTAGGAAGTAGCGTTTGCACATTACTACGTATCGAGGCAACAGGGTTCTAATGCATCTTAAATCGCGATATCGCATATCATTTCTATGTCTCATAATAGGATATAATATTCACTGCAAAGTGTTATGTATTCCTCCTCTACACATCAAATGAATATAAATGCGACACTTCCTTTCTAGGAAGTAGCGTTTCCACATGTCTACGTATGGAAGCAATAGATTTCTAATGCTTTTTAAAACGCGATATCGCATCTCCTTTCAATGTTTCGTGATAAGATATAATATTCATGGTGGAGTGTCATATCTACTTCGTATTCACCACAAAAGTCTGTAAATGCGACATTTCCTTGTTAGGACATAGCGTTTGCAGATGTCTACGTATCGTGGCATTAGAGTTCTAATGCTTCTCAAAACGCGATTTCGCATGTAATTTCTTTGTCTCATGATAAGATATAATATTCGCTGCGAAGTGT
The DNA here is from genome assembly GCF_050948175.1 of Xylocopa sonorina. Classification (NCBI taxonomy): domain Eukaryota; kingdom Metazoa; phylum Arthropoda; class Insecta; order Hymenoptera; family Apidae; genus Xylocopa; species Xylocopa sonorina. The sequence goes on from NW_027490451.1 coordinate 13,207, forward strand.
TATGTGTTCCACCTCTACACTTCAAATGAAAGTAAATGCGTCACTTCCTTGCAAGGAAATAGCTTTTGCAGATGTCTACGTATCGAAGCTATAGATTTCTAATGCTTCTCATATCGTCATATCGCATCTGATTTCTATGTTTCATGATAAGATATAATATCCATTGTGCAGCGTTATGTATACCTCGTATTCACATCAACTGAATGCAAATGCGACACTTCCTTGTTAGGAAGTAGCTTTGCAGATGTCTACGTATTCGAAGCAATAGAGTTCTAAGCGTCATACCGTATCTCATTTCTATGTTTCATGATAAGATATAATATTCATTGCGAAATGTCATGTATACCTCGTATTCCTTTCAAAAGAATGTAAATGCGACACTTCCTTGCTCGGCAGTAGCGTTTGCAGATGTCTGCGTATCGTGGCATTACGGTTCTATTGCTTCTCAAAACGCGATATCGCTTCTCATTTCTGTGTTTCATGATAATATATAATATTCATTGCGAAGTGCCATGTATACCTCGCATACACTTCAATTGAGTGTACATGCGACACTTCCTTGCTAGGACATAGCGTTTGCAGATGTCTACGTATCGAAGCAATAGAATTCTAATGCTTCCTAAATCGTCATATCGCATCTAATTTCTATGTTTCATGATAAGATATAATATTCATTGTGCAGTGTTATGAATACCTCGCATTGACTTCAAAAGAATGTAAATGCGACACTTCCTTGTTTGGAAATAGCGTTTGCAGATATCTACGTTTCGTGGCATCAGAGTTCTAATGCTTCTCAAAACGCGATATCGTTTCTCATTTGTATGTTTCATGATAATATATAATTTTTATTGCGAAGTGTTATGTATACCTCGTATTCACTTCTAAAGAATGTAAACGCGACACTTCCTTGCCAGGATATAGCGTTTGCAGATGTCTACGTATCGAAGCAGTAGAGTTCTAATGCTTCTTAAATCGCCATATCTCATTTCATTTCTATGTTTCATGATATGATATAATATTCATTGCGAAGTGCCATGTATACCTTGCATACACTTCAATTGAATCTGCATGCGACACTTCCTTGCTGGGAAATAGCGTTTGCAGATATCTACGTATCGTAGCAATAGAATTCTAATGCTTCCTAAATCGTCATATCGCAACTCATTTCTATGTTTCACGATAAGAAATAATATTCATTGTGGAGTGTTATGTATACCTCGAATTCACTTCAAATGAATGTGAGTGCGACAGTTCCTTGCTAGGGAATAGTGTTTGCAGATGTCTACGTATCGAGGCAATAGAGTTCTAATGCTTCTTAAATCGCTATATTGCATCTCATTTCTATGTTTCATGATAATTTATAATATTCATTGCGAAGTGTCATGTATACCTCGCATACACTTCAAATGAATGCGAATGCGACAGCTCCTTGCTAGGAAATAGAGTATGCAGATGTCTACGTATCGAGCCAATAGAGTTCTAATGCCTCTTAAATCGCTATATTGCATCTCATTCCTACGTTTCATGATGAGATATAATAATCACTGTGCAGTGTTATGTATACCTCGTATTCACTACAAAAGAATGTAAACGCGTCACTTCCCTGCTTGGAAATAGCGTTTGCAGATGTCTACGTATCGAAGCAATAGATTTCTAAAACTTGCTAATTCGCGATATCGCATCTCATATCTATGTTTCATGATAATTTATAATATTCATTGCGATGTGTCATGTATACCTCGCATACACTTCAAATGAATGCGAATGCGACTGCTCCTTGCTAGGAAGTAGAGTTTGCAGATGTCTACGTATAGTAGCCTTAGAATTATAATGCTTCTCAAAACGCGATATTGCTACTCATTACCATGTTTCATGATAATATATAATGTTCATTGTTGAGTGTTATATATACCACGTATTCACTTCAAAATAATGTAAATGTGACACTTCGTTGCTAGGAAATAGCGTTTGCAGATGTCTACGTATCGAAGCAATAGATTTCTAAAGCTTGCTAATACGCGATATCGCATCTCATATCTATGTTTCATGATAATATATAATATTCATTGCGAAGTTTCATGTATACCTCGCATACAATTCAAACGAATGTGAATGCGACAGTTCCTTGCTAGGAAATAGTGTTTGCATATGTCTACGTATCGAAGCAATAGAGTTGTAATGCTTCTTAAATCGCGATATCGCATCTCATTTCTATGTTTCATGATAAGATATAATATTCATTGCGAAGTGTCATGTATACCTCGTATTCACTTCAAAAGAATGTAAACGCGACACTTCCTTGCCAGGATATAGCGTTTGCAGATGTCTACGTATCGAAGAAATAGACATCTAATGCTTCATAAATCGCCATATCGCACCTCATTTCTATGTTTCATGATAAGATATAATATTGATTGTGCAGTGTTATGTATACCTCGTATTCACCTCAAAAGAATGTAATGGCGACACTTCCTTGCTAGGAAATAGCGTTTGCAGATGTCTACGTATCGAGCAATAGAGTTCTCATGCTTCTTAATTCGTCATATCGCATCTCATATCTACGTTTCCTGATAAGATATAATATTCATTGCGAAGTGTCATGTATACCTCGTATTCCTTTCAAAAGAATGTAAATGCGACACTTCCTTGCTAGGAAGTAGCGTTTGCAGATGTCTACGTATCGAAGCAATAGAATTCTGATGCTTCTTAAATCGCCATATCGCATCTAATTTCTATGTTTCATGATAAGATATAATATTCATTGTGCAGTGTTATGAATACCTCGTATTAACTTCAAAAGAATGTAAATGCGACACTTCCTTGTTTGGAAATAGCGTTTGCAGATGTCTACGTTTCGAAGCAGCATTGTTCTAATGCTTCATAAATCGCGATATCGCATCTCATTTCCATGTTTCGTGATATAATATAATATTCATTGTGCAGTGTTATGCATACCTCGTATTCGCTTCAAAAGAATGTAAATGTGACATTTCCTTGCTAGGATGTAGCGTTTCCAGATGTCTGCGGATTGAAGCAATAGGGTTCTAATGCTTATTAAAACGCGATATCGCATCTCATTTCAATATTTCGTGATAGGATATAATACTCATTGTGGAGTGTTATGTATACCTCGCATACACTTCAATTGAATGTAAATGCGACAGTTCCTTGCTAGGCAATAGCGTTTGCTGATGTCTACGTATCCAGGCAATAGTGTTCTAATGCTTCTTAAAATGGGATATCGCATCTGGTTTCTATGTTTCATGATAACATGTAATTTTCGTTGCGAAGTGTCATGTATACTTCGTATTCACTTCAAATGAATGTAAATGCGACACTTCCTTGCTAGGAAGTAGCGTTTGCAGAAATCTACGTATCGTAGCAATAGAGTTCTAATTCTTCTTAAAATGGGATACCGCATCTCATTTCTATGTTTCATGATAACATGTAATATTCGTTGCGAAGTGTCATGTATACTTCGTATTCACTTCAAATGAATGTAAATGCGACACTTCCTTGCTAGGAAATAGCGTTTCCAGATATCTACGTATCGTAGCAATAGAGTTCTAATGCTGGCGAGTAATAAGACTGGCGAGCTGAAGAAGAAGCAACCCAGAAGACTCCCCTTCGGCGGATAAGAAGACCGCAGGTCCGCGGACGGGCTGTGCGCCGAGGTAGCGTGACGGGCTCGACGGTGTAGGAGTCGGGAAACGAACCAGAAAAGACCCTGAAGCCCGAAGGATAAGATCCAGAGCCTTGCACCGATAAGACCGCTGCCATAGTCCATGGAGACAAACAGGAAGGACATCGGGTGTGAGAAGGATGTCCACCCCTCCCCTGAGCCCATGGAGAGGAAAACTCAAGATGCGCAGCGGAATTGCAGGCGAGCCGAGGAAATCGCGGCGCACGACACGTGCAGCAGTTCAAATAATCCAGAGGACCCCGGCTGGACACACCAGAGGCGGCGATCAGGGAAGATCGCCGAAATCCACCGATCGATGGCCCGAACAATACCGAAGCGTATAGCCCTACCCGACCAAGGAGCCCTAAGGAGGATCTAAGGGGATCCGAAGACCCCCAGCAAACCCATATAATGAGCTAGCCAGCATGAAGACGGCCTACTCTACTACTATTCTTCTTCCCAGCGACTTAGCGACTATTTAGCGAGCAACCGAGCAAGCGATTATACGGAGCGGTTCGGAGGAGAGAGAGAGAGAGAGAGAGAGAGAGAGAGAGAGAGAGAGAGAGAGAGAGAGAGAGAGAGAGAGAGAGAGAGAGAGGTAGACGGACTGAACGAGATCCATACTTGTTGGAAGCGAGAGATCGTGAGTCCTTATACGCTAAAGCGTCCCATTTGTTCCCTGCCGCATTTGCGATATTGCGTATTGTATTTTGTATCGTATAACGGGTGGTGATCCCCGGTCATTCGCGGCGTGTCGTATACCTTTTTGTAATACCGCGTCGAGGCAATCTAGAAAGAAGCCGTGAGTTCAGTATCCCGCGACCCTAATTTGCGCACTCGGCTAGAAGTAGTCGAGCGATAGAGTATATCGAAATTTCGAGGGTTATCTTGCACCGGGTTTCCCCGGGTTGCGTGGTTTACTAGTTTTCGCTACTTCTTGAGTAGCTGGCGCCCAAAAAGTCCCAGCCTCGCAGTTACGAAATACTCGCTGGATAGGAAATTTTTTGTTCTGTACTTCGCGTTGCCGAATCACGCGGATATTTTGTACCCCGATATAACCCCGGATTAAACTTCTGTATAACCCCGTTATTATTGATTCTATATAACCCTTTCTTGCGGATTGTAACGGGAAAACCCGTCGCAAAATTTGGCGCCCAACGTGGGGCCCTGAGAATTTCGACAATAAAGTGCTCGCCTCGACGGGACACACCCAGTATAGAAAATTTGAACAGTAACGTTCGAGAGTGTGTTTACGGGTCGTGGTGACCTATTGGGAACGTTACCGTTTTTTTTTGTCCTTTGTTGAGCGTGGATCACCACACGCGTTATCGCTGTGGCTTATACCGTTTCAAGGTCGCTATTGTTTACTGCTGGTTGCTAGGTCGGATTCACGGGAATTGGAAGGTTGAAATTAGTCTTCCCGTTAATCCGGCAGGAGAATATTACTTTTGTTTGTTTTTGGCGTCTCCTTTGGGGAAGTGACTCTTTCTCTTTTCCTTCTTTTATTACTGGTTGCTATTGCTCGGTGGTATATATTTCTCCCCCATTTCTTCTTGTGTAATTTGATCCCTGAGGCATCCTGTATCCCTATTCTTTCCCAAATTTGCCCCTCTTGTCCGGAAATACGAAATAGGATAAATTCGCGAAACGCATTTGAAAATATGGATCCTCCTACATTGATCGGGATAACGGCTACGAACGTAACGACGACCGTTACCATGGCCGGGGGATCGGGCACAATTGCCCGCGGGCCTACACCCCCGTCGCCCGGAATTGCGCCCCCTACTCCCCCAATACCCGCGGACGTATAGGCCGAGATCAATCGTCTTAGGTCGCGGATCTTAACTATGAGGAATGTTCGCGATTTAGTTATGGTGTGCGATCACGCGAAATTAAATTTGCAAGGCACCCTGGAAGAATTGTCTGACCGATACTGGCATCACGAGGTTCGTCGTCGGTACCCCGAGGTGTCGGTTCCTTGGGATCCGGTGGCAGACGAAAGGGGGATAGCTATGCCACTAACGGTGACCGCGGCGATCGACGAGCCGTGCGAAGATGAGGCAGTAACCGCGCGACTTTCGCGGTTAGAATTAAGATCCCCGCCGCAACGAAATGACCTTCGCGCGACCTGCAAAAGAAATAATCTGATATCGCAAGAGGAAATTCCCCCAGTACGCGCCCGGCCAACCGTTGTGTTCGCGTCCAACGCGGAATCCGATTTGGTAGGAGATAGACCCCAACCATCCCGGCTCTAGGTCCCCACCCCACCGTTTTCTCCCCGACTACCCGCGAAGAACACCTAGTAGAACATTTCCGCCGTTACGGGCCAAAATTCGAGGGGCGGCCAGATGAAGATCCGGAGGACTATCTTCTCCGGTTGCACGAATATTGCTCACGGCGAGGTTACACCAAAGAGGAAATGCTTCAGGTGTTAAGCGAATCGCTACAGGGAACGGCCCTTATTTGGTATCGAGTAGATAAAGATTCGTGGTCGGATTACGACGGGTTCATATATCAATTCCGAGTGCAATTCGGACATAACGATTTACAGGAAGGGTTGCGTCACGAGGTAGAGTCCCGAACGCAGGGTCAGTTCGAGTCGTCTACGGAATACATAACGAAAATGCGGATGTATTTCCGATATTTAGATCCGCCCCTATCTTTAGAAGACCAACTCTCCCTCTCCTATCGAAATTTGCGCCCGGATATCGAGCGGCAAATATTCCGGACCGATTTCTCCGACTTCACCGAACTGAAACTAAGGTGCAAGGAAGTAGAACTACGGAATGCCCGTGCTCGAAATTACCGACCCCCGCCGTCCCCCTTGCAATCATTCCTCCCCGCGGCCGCGTACACACCACCGTCCGGGAACCCGAAGATCCAAAGACTTCACGCGGTGGAACAATTAGTTCCGCAGCCAGAACGGACCGCGTTAACGGTTGAACCCACACCCCCTGATTCCTTGATTTCCCCTGTACCCCAAACCCGACCCGTCGCAACCTCCACCCCCCAGACGACACCCCAAAAGCCGAGAAACCCGAAGACGGAACGCAAAAAGGAACCCCCACCGGCCGTCCGTTCGACAACCGTACGTTGTTATAATTATCGTGAACAGGGGCACGTGTACCGGGAATGCCCGCACGAGTTGGGCTCCTTTCGCCGTGTGTGTGGATTGCCGGGCCACATTGTCAACTCTTGCCCGCGTTGCCGTCATGTCCGAGCAGGAAACCTGAGGGGGGAGGCCAGTGAAGGTACCCTCCCCCAGCGCTTCGGAACCACGCCTGCCCAGTAGACCTGCGAACCCCTTTAAACACCCCGACCTCCCAGCCTCGCAGTTACGAAATACTCGCTGGATAGGCAATTCTTGGTTCTGCATTTGGCGTTGGCGAATTCGTCGACAATCATACCACGCGCATATTTTGTACCCCGATATTCTGTACCCTGGATTAAACTACTGTATACCCCCGTTAGTATTAGTTCTATATACCGCTTTCTTGCGGATTGTAACGGGAAAACCCGTCACAATATATAATACTCATTGTGGAGTGCTATGTATACCTCGTATTCACATCAAATGAATGTAAATGCGACACTTCCTTGCCAGGAAATAGCTTTTTCAGATATCTACGTATCGTAGCAATAGAGTTCTAATGCTTCGTAAAACGCGATATCGCATCGCATTCCTATGTTTCATGATAAGATAAAATATTCATTGCGAAGTGTCACCTATACCTCGCATACACTTCAAATGAATGTAAATGCGCCACTTCCTTCCTAGGAAATAGCGTTTGCAGATCACTACGTATCGAAACAGTAGAGTTCTAATGCTTCTTCAAACGAGATATCGCACCTCATTTCTGTGTTTCATGGTAAGATATAATATTCATTGCGATGTGTCGTGTATACCTCGCATACACTTCAAATGAATGTAAATGCGACACTTCCTTGCTAGGAAGTAGCGTTTCCAGATGTCTACGTATCGAAACTATAGGTTTCTATTGCTTCTTAAAACGAGATGTTGCATTATATTTCTATGTTTCATGATAAGATATAATATTCATTGCGAAGCGTCATGTATACCTCCTATTCACTTGAAAAGAATGTAAATGCGACACTATCTTGTAGGAAAAAGCGTTTCCAGACGCCTACGTATCGAAACAATAGGTTTCTATTGCATCTTAAAGCGAGATGTTGCATCCTATTTCTATGTTTCATGATAAGATATAAAATTCGTTGCGAAGCGTCATGTATTCCTCGTATTCACTTCAAAAGGTGGTAAGTGCGACACTTCCATGCTAGGAAATAGCGTTTGCAGTTGTCTCCGTATCGAAGCAGTAGTGTTCCAATGCTCTTTAAATCGCGATATCGCATCTCATTTCTATGTCCATGATGACATATAATATTCACTGCAAAGTTCCATCTATACCTCGCACACACTTCAAGTGTATGTAAATGCGACACTTCCATGCAAGGAAATAGCGTTTGCAGATGTCTACGTATCGTAGCAATAGAGTTCCAATGCTTCTTAAAAGGCGATATCGCATCTCATTTCTATGTTTCATGATAAGATATAAAGTTCATTGCGAAGTGTCGCTTATACCTCGCATACACTTCAAATGAATGTAAATGCGATACTTCATTGCTTGGAAATAGCGTTTGCAGATGCCTACGTATCGAAGCAATGGAGTACTAATGCTTCTTAAAATGGGATATCGCATCTCATTTCTATGTTTCATGATAAGATATAAAATTCGTTGCGAAGCGTCATGTATTCCTCGTATTCACTTCAAAAGGTGGTAAGTGCGACACTTCCATGCTAGGAAATAGCGTTTGCAGTTGTCTCCGTATCGAAGCAGTAGTGTTCCAATGCTCTTTAAATCGCGATATCGCATCTCATTTCTATGTCCATGATGACATATAATATTCACTGCAAAGTTCCATCTATACCTCGCACACACTTCAAGTGTATGTAAATGCGACACTTCCATGCAAGGATATAGCGTTTGCAGATGTCTACGTATCGTAGCAATAGAGTTCCAATGCTTCTTAAAAGGCGATATCGCATCTCATTTCTATGTTTCATGATAAGATATAATATTCATTGTGCAGTGTTATGTATTCCTCGTATTCACTTGAAAAGACTGTAAATGCGACACTTCCTTGCTAGGAAGTAGCGTTAGCAGATGTCTACGTACCGAAGCAATAGAGTTCTAATGCTTCTTAAATCGTCATATCGCATCTCATTTCTATGTTTCATGATAAGATATAATATTCATTGCGAACTATCATGTATACCACGCATTCCTTTCAAAAGAATGTAAATGCGACACTTCCTTGCCAGGAAATATCGTTGGCAGATGTCTACGTATCGAAGCAATAGAGTTCTAATGCTTCTTATATCGCGATATCGCATCTCATTTCTATGTTTCATGATAAGATATAATGTTCATTGTGCAGTGTTATGAATACCTCGTTTTCGTTTCAAAAGAATGTAAATGCGACACTTCCTTGCTAGGAAAGAGCGATGGCAGATGTCTACGTATCGAAGCAATAGAGTTCTAATGCTTCTTATATCGCGATATCGCATCTCATTTCTATGTTTCATGATAAGATATAATATTCATTGTGCTGTGTTATGTATACCTCGTATCCACTTGAAAAGAATGTAAATGCGACACTTCCTTGCTAGGAAGTAGCGTTTGCAGATGTCTACGTACCGAAGCAATAGTGTTCTAATGCTTCTTAAATCGTCATATCGCATTTCATTTCTATGTTTCATGATAGGATATAATATTCATTGCGAAGTGCCATGTATACCTCGTATTCCTTTCAAAAAAATGTAAATGCGACACTTCCTTGCTAGGAAATAGCGTTTGCAGATGTCTACGTATGGAAGCAATAGAGTTCTAATGCTTCTGAAATCGTCATATCGCATCTCATATCAACGTTTCCTGATAAGATATAATATTCATTGCGAAGTGTCACGTATACATCGTATTCCTTTCTAAAGAATGTGTATGTGACAGTTCCTTGCTAGGAAATAGTATTTGCAGATATCTACGAATCGAAGCAATAGAGTTCCAAAGCTGCTTAAATAGCGATATCGCATCTCATTTTTATGTTTCATGATAAGATATAATATTCATTGTGCAGTGTTATGAATATTTCGTATTCACTTCAAAAGAATGTAAATGCGACACTTCCTTGCTAGGCAATAGCGTTTGTCTACGTATCGAAACGACTGTTTTCTAATGCTTCTTAAATCGTCATATCGCATCTCATACCTATGTTTCATGACAAGATATAATATTCACTGCGAAGTGTCATGTATACCTCGTACTCATTTCAAAAGAATGTAAATGCGACACTTCCTTGCTAGGAAATAGCGTTTGCAGATGTCTACGTATCGAAGCAATAGAGTTCTAATGCTTCTTAAATCGCCATATCGCATCTCATTTCTATGTTTCATGATAAGATATAATATTCATTGTGGAGTGTTATGTATACCTCGTATTCGTTTCAAAAGAATGTAAATGCGACACGTCCTTGCTAGGAAGTTGCGTTTGCAGATGTCTACGTATGGAAGCAATAGAGTTCTAATGCTTCTGAAATCGTCATATCGCATCTCATATCAACGTTTCCTGATAAGATATAATATTCATTGCGAAGTGTCACGTATACATCGTATTCCTTTCTAAAGAATGTGTATGTGACAGTTCCTTGCTAGGAAATAGTATTTGCAGATATCTACGAATCGAAGCAATAGGGTTCTAATGCTTCTTAAATCGCCATATCGCATCTTATTTCTATGTTTCATGATAAGATATAATATTCATTGTGGAGTGTTATGTATACCTCGTATTCACTTCAAAAGAATGTAAATGCGACTCTTCCTTGCTAGGAAATAGCGTTTGCAGATGTCTACGTATCGAAGCAATAGGGATCTAATGCTTCTTAAATCGCCATATCGCTTCTCATTTCTATGTTTCATGACAATATATAATATTCACTGCGATGTGTCATGTATACCTCGCATACACTTCAAATGAATGTAAATGCGACACTTCCTTGATAGGAAGTAGCGTTGGCAGATGTCTACGTATCGAAGCAATAGACGTCTAATGCTTCATAAATCGCCATATCGCATCTCATTTCTATGTTTCACGATAAGATATAATATTCATTGCGAAGTGATATGTATACCTAGTATTCACTTCAAAAGAATGTAAATGCGACACTTCCTCGCTAGGAAATAGCGTTTGCAGATGTCTACGTATCGAAGCAATTGGGATCTAATGCTTCTTAAATCGCCATATCGCTTCTCATTTCTATGTTTCATGATAATATATAATATTCACTGTGATGTGTCATGTATACATCGCATATACTTCAAATGAATGTAAATGCGACACTTCCTTGCTAGGAAATAGCGTTTGCTGATGTCTACGTATCGAAGCAATAGAGTTCTAATGCTTCTTAAATCGTCATATAGCATCTTATATCTACGTTTCCTGATAAGATAGAATATTCATTGCGAAGTGTCTTGTATACCTCGTATTCCTTTCAAAAGAATGTAAATGCGACACTTCCTTGCTAGGAAGTAGCGTTTGCAGATGTCCACGTATCGAAGCAATTGGGATCGAATGCTTCTTAAATCGCCATATCGCTTCTCATTTCTATGTTTCATGATAATATATAATATTCACTGCGATGTGTCATGTATACATCGCATACACTTCAAATGAATGTAAATGCGACACTTCCTTGCTAGGAAATAGCGTTTGCAGATGTCTACGTATCGAAGCAATAGTGTTCTAATGCTTCTTAAATCGTCATATAGCATCTTATATCTACGTTTCCTGATAAGATCGAATATTCATTGCGAAGTGTCATGTGTACCTCGCATACACATCAAATGAATGTGAATGTGACAGTTCCTTGCTAGGAAATAGTGTTTGCACATATCTAGTATCGAAGCAATAGAGTTCTAAAGCTTCTTAAATCGCGATATCGCATCTCATTTCTATGTTTCATGATAAGATATAATATTCATTTTGCAGTGTTATGAATACCTCGTATTCACTTCAAAGGAATGTAAATGCGACCCTTCCTTGCTTTGAAATAGCGTTTGCAGATGTCTACGTATCGAAGCAATAGAGTTCTAATGCTTCATAAATCGCCATATCGCATCTCATTTCTATGTTTCATGATAAGATATAATATTCATTTTGCAGTGTTATGAATACCTTCGTATTCAGTTCAAAAGAATGTAAATGCGACACTTCCTTGCTTGGATATAGCGTTTGCAGATGTCTACGTATCGAGGCAATAGTTTTCTAATGCTTCTTAAATCATCATATCGCATCACATTTCTATGTTTCATGATAATATATAATACTCATTGTGAACTGTCATGTATACCTCGCATACACTTCAAATGAATGTAAATGCGACACTTCCTTGCTAGGAAATAGCGTTTGCAGATGTCTACGTATCGAAGCAACAGTGTTCTAATGCTTCTTAAATCGCGATATCGCATCTCTTATCTATGTTTCATGATAATATATAATATTCATTGCGAAGTGTCATGTATACCTCGCATACACTTCAAATGAATGTGAATGCGACAGTTCCTTGCTAGGAAATACTGTTTGCACATATCTAGTATCGAAGCAATAGAGTTCTAAACCTTCTTAAATCGCGATATCGCATCTCATTTCTATGTTTCATGATAAGATATAATATTCAATGTGCAGTGTTATGAATACCTCGTATTCACTTCAAAAAATGTAAATGCGACACTTCCTTGCTAGGATGTAGCGTTTGCAGATGTCTACGTATCGAAGCAATAGTGTTCTAATGCTTCTTAAATCGCGATATCGCTTCTCATTTCTATATTTCATGATAATATTTAATACTCACAGCGAAGTGTCATGTATACCTCGCATACACTTCAAATGAATGTGAATGCGACAGTTCCTTGCTAGGAAATAGTGTTTGCAGATATCTACGTATCGAAGCAATAGAGTTCGAAAGCTTTTTAAGTTGCGATTTCGCATCTCATTTCTATGTTTCATGATAATATATAATATTCTTTGTGGAGTGTTATGTATACCTCGTATTCACTTCAAAAGAATGTAAATGCGACAGTTCCTTGCTAGGAAATAGTGTTTGCAGGTACTACGTATCGAAGCAATAGAGTTCTAAAACTTCTTAAATCGCGATATCGCATCCCATTTCTACGTTTCATGATAATATATGATATTCATTGTGGTGTGTTATGTGTACCTCGTATTCACTTCAAAAGAATGTAAATGCGACACTTCCTTGCTTGGAAATAGCGTTTGCAGATGTCTACGTATCGGAGCAATAGAGTTCTAATGCTTCTTAAATCGCCATATTACATCTCATTTCTATTTTTCACGATAGGATATAATATTCATTGTGGAGTGTTATGTATACCTGGTATTCACTTCAAAAGAATGTAAATGTGACACTTCCTTGCTAGGAAATAGCGTTTGCAGATGTCTACGTATTGTGGGATTAGAGATCCAATGCTTCTCAAAACGCGATATCGCTTCTCATTTCTATGTTTCATGATAAGATATAATATTCATTGCGAAGTGTCATGTATACCCGGTATTCCTATCAAACGAATGTAAATGCGACACTTCCTAGTAAGGAAGTAGCGTTTGCAGATGTCTACGTATCGTAGCAATAGAGTTCTAATGCTTCTTAAATCGCCATTTCGCATCTCATTTCTATGTTTCACGGTAAGATATAATATTCATTGCGAAGAGTCATGTATACCTCGTATTCCTTTCAAAAGAATGTAAATGCGACACTTCCTTGCTAGGAAACAGTGTTTGCAGATATCTACATATCGAAGCAATAGGGTTCTAAAGCTTCTTAAATCGCGATATCGGATCTCATTTCTATGTTTCATGATAAGATATAATATTCATTGTGCAGTGTTAAGAATATCTCGTATTCACTTCAAAAGAATGTAAATGCGACACTTCCTTGCTTGGAAAAAGCGTTTGCATATGTCTACGTATCGAAGGAATTGTTTTCTAATGCTTCTTAAATCGCCATATTGCATCTCATTTCTATGATTCATGATAAGATATAATATTCATTGTGCAGTGTTATGTATACCTCGTATTCACTTCAAAAAATGTAAATGCGACACTTCCTTGCTAGGATGTAGCGTTTGCAGATGTCTACGTATCGAACCAATAGTGTTCTAATGCTTCTTAAATCGCGATATCGCTTCTCATTTCTATATTTCATGATAATATTTAATACTCACAGCGAAGTGTCATGTATACCTCGCATACACTTCAAATGAATGTGAATGCGACAGTTCCTTGCTAGGAAATAGTGTTTGCAGATATCTACGTATCGAAGCAATAGAGTTCGAAAGCTTTTTAAGTTGCGATTTCGCATCTCATTTCTATGTTTCATGATAATATATAATATTCTTTGTGGAGTGTTATGTATACCTCGTATTCACTTCAAAAGAATGTAAATGCGACAGTTCCTTGCTAGGAAATAGTGTTTGCAGGTACTACGTATCGAAGCAATAGAGTTCTAAAACTTCTTAAATCGCGATATCGCATCTCATTTCTATGTTTCATGATAATATATGATATTCATTGTGGTGTGTTATGTGTACCTCGTATTCACTTCAAAAGAATGTAAATGCGACACTTCCTTGCTTGGAAATAGCGTTTGCAGATGTCTACGTATCGGAGCAATAGAGTTCTAATGCTTCTTAAATCGCCATATTACATCTCATTTCTATTTTTCACGATAGGATATAATATTCATTGTGGAGTGTTATGTATGCCTGGTATTCACTTCAAAAGAATGTAAATGTGACACTTCCTTGCTAGGAAATAGCGTTTGCAAATGTCTACGTATTGTGGGATTAGAGACCCAATGCTTCTCAAAACGCGATATCGCTTCTCATTTCTATGTTTCATGGTAAGATATAATATTCATTGCGAAGTGTCATGTATACCTGGTATTCCTATCAAACGAATGTAAATGCGACACTTCCTAGTAAGGAAGTAGCGTTTGCAGATGTCTACGTATCGTAGCAATAGAGTTCTAATGCTTCTTAAATCGCCATTTCGCATCTCATTTCTATGTTTCACGATAAGATATAATATTCATTGTGGGGTGTTATGTATACCTCGTATTCACTACAAAAGACTGTAAATGCGACACTTCCTTGCTAGGAAATAGCGTTTGCAGATGTCTACGTACCGAGGCAATAGAGTTTCAGTGCTTCTTAAAATGCGATACCGCATCTCATTTCTATGATTCATGATAAGATGTAATATCCATTGCGGAGTGTCATGTATAGCTCGTATTCACTTCTAATGAATGTAAATGCGACACTTACTTGCTAGGAAATAGCGTTTTCAAATGTCTACGTATTGTGGGATTAGAGATCCAATGCTTCTCAAAACGCGATATCGCTTCTCATTTCTATGTTTCATGATAAGATATAATATTCATTGCGAAGTGTCATGTATACCTGGTATTCCTATCAAACGAATGTAAATGCGACACTTCCTAGTAAGGAAGTAGCGTTTGCAGATGTCTCCGTATCGAAGCAATAGAGTTCTAATGCTTGTGAAATCGCCATATTACATCTCATTTCTATGTTTCATAATAAGATATAATATTCATTGTGGAGTGTTATGTATACCTCGTATTCACTTCAAAAGAATGTAAACGCGACACTTCCTTGCCAGGAAATAGCGATTGCAGATGTCTACGTATCGTAGCATTAGAGTTCTAATGCTTCTCAAAACGCGATATCGCTACTCATTACTATGTTTCATGATGATATATAATATTCATTGTGAAGTGTTATGTATACCTCGTATTCACTTCAAAAGAATGTAAATGCGACACTTCCTTGCTTTGAAATAGCGTTTGCAGATGTCTGCGTATCGAAGCAATAGAGTTCGAAAGCTTTTTAAGTTGCGATTTCGCATCTCATTTCTATGTTTCATGATAATATATAATATTCTTTGTGGAGTGTTATGTATACCTCGTATTCACTTCAAAAGAATGTAAATGCGACAGTTCCTTGCTAGGAAATAGTGTTTGCAGGTACTACGTATCGAAGCAATAGAGTTTCAGTGCTTCTTAAAATGCGATACCGCATCTCATTTCTATGATTCATGATAAGATGTAATATCCATTGCGGAGTGTCATGTATAGCTCGTATTCACTTCTAATGAATGTAAATGCGACACTTCCTTGCTAGGTAGTAGTTTTGCAGATGTCTACGTATCGTAGCAATAGAGTTCTAATGCT
Source organism: Xylocopa sonorina (assembly GCF_050948175.1). NCBI lineage: Eukaryota > Metazoa > Arthropoda > Insecta > Hymenoptera > Apidae > Xylocopa > Xylocopa sonorina. The sequence continues at coordinate 29,228 of NW_027490451.1, forward strand.
TCACAAAATGCGATATCGCTTCTCATTTCCATGTTTCATGATAATATATAATATTCATTGCGAAGTGTCATGTATACCTCGCATACACTTAAAACGAATGTAAATGCGACACTTCCTTTCTAGGTAATAGCGTTTGCAGATGTCTACGTATCGATGGAATAGTGTTCCAATGCTTCTTAAATCGCGATATCGCATCTCATTCCCATGTTTCATGATAAGATATCATATTCATTGTGCTGTGTCATGTACACCTCGCATATACTTCAATTGAATGTACATGCGACACTTCCTTGCTAGAAAGTAGCGTTTGCAGATGTCTACGTATCGAAGCAATAGATTTCTAAAGCTTGCTAATTCGCTATATCGCATCTCATATCTATGTTTCATGATAATATATAATATTCATTGCGAATTGTCATGTATACCTCGCATACACTTCAAATGAATGTGAATGCGACAGTTCCATGCTAGGAAATAGTGTTTGCAGACATCTGCGTATCGAAGCAATAGAGTTCTAAAGCTTCATAAATCGCGATATCGCTCCTCATTTCTATGTCTCATGATAGGATATAATATTCATTTCGATGTGTCATGTATACCTCGCATACAGTTGAACTGAATGTAAATGCGGCACATCCTTGCTAGGAAATAGCGTTGGCAGATGTCTACCAATCGAAGCAATAGGGTTCTAATGCTTCTTAAATCGCCATATCGCATCTCATTTCTATGTCTCATGATAAGATATAATATTCATTGTGCAGTATTATGTATACCTCGTATTCACATCAACTGAATGTAAATGCGACTCTTCCTTGCTAGGAAATAGCGTCTGCAGATGTCTACGTATAGTAGCAATAGGGTTCTAATGCATCTTAATACGCGATATCGCATCTCATTTCTACGTCTCATGATAAGATATAATATTCATTGCGAAGTGATATATATTCCTCGTCTACACTTCAAATGAATGTAAATGCGACTCTTCCATGCTAGGAAATAGCGTTTGCAGATGTCTACGTATCGTATGAATAGAGTTCCAATGCTTCTTAAAACGCGATATCGCATCTCATTTCTGTCTTTCATGATAAGATGTAATATTCGTTGCGAAGTGTTACGTATTCGTCGCCTACACTTCAAATGAATGTAAGTGCAACACTTCCTTGCTAGGATATAGCTGGTCCAGATGTCGATGTATCGAAACAATAGGGTTCTAATGCTTCTTAAATCGAGATATCGCATCTCATTTCTAAGTTTCAAGATAAGATGTAATATTCATTGCGAAGTGTTACGTAATCTTCGTCTACACTTCAAATGAATGTAAATGCAACACTTCCTTGCTAGGAAATAGCGTTTCCAGATGTCTACGTATCGTAGCAATAGCGATCTATTGCTTCTTAAAACGTGATATCGCATCCCATTTCTGTGTTTCATGATTTGATATAATATTCATTGCGAAGTGTTATGTATTCCTGGTCTACGCTTCAAATTAATTCACGACACTTTCTTTCTAGGAAATAGAGTTGGCAGATGTCTACGTATCGAAGCAATAGAGTTCTAATTCTTCTCAAAACGCGATATCGTATCTCATTTCTATGTTTTATGGTAATATATAATATTCATTGTGGAGTGTTATGTATACCTCGTATTCACTTCAAAAGAATGTAAACGCGACACTTCCTTGCCAGGAAATAGCGATTGCAGATGTCTACGTATCGTAGCATTAGAGTTCTAATGCTTCTCAAAACGCGATATCGCTACTCATTACTATGTTTCATGATAATATATAATATTCATTGTGGAGTGTTATGTATACGTCGTATTCACTTCAAAAGAATGTAAGTGCGACACTGCCTTGCTTGGAAATAGCGTTTGCAGATGTCTACGTATCGAAGCAATAGAGTTCTAATGCTTCTTAAATCGCCATATTGCATCTCATTTCTATGTTTCATGATAATATATAATATTCACTGCTTAGTGTCACGTATACCTCGCATACGCTTCAAATGAATGTAAATGCGACACTTCCTTGCTAGTAAATAGCGTTTGCAGATGACTACGTATCGAAGCAATAGGGATCTAATGCTTCTTAAACCGCCTTATCGCTTCTCATTTCTATGTTTCATGATAAGATATAATATTCATAGTGCAGTGTTATGTATACCTCGTATTCACTTGAAAAGAATGTAAATGCGACACTTCCTTCCTAGGAAGTAGCGTTTGCAGATGTATATGTATCGAAGCAATAGTGTTCCAATGCATCTTAAATCGTCATATCGAACCTCATTTCTATGTTTCATGATAAGATATAATATTCATTGCGAAGTGTCATGTATACCTCGCATACACTACAAATGAATGTGAATGCGACAGTTCCTTTCTAGGAAATAGTGTTTGCAGATATCTACGTATCGAAGCAATAGATTTCTAAAGCTTCTTAAATCGTCATATCGCATATCATTTCTATGTTTCATGATAAGATATAATATTCATTTTGGAGTGTTATGTATACCTCGTATTCACTTCAAAAGAATGTAAACGCGACACTTCCTTGCCAGGAAATAGCGTTTGCAGATGTCTACGTATGGTAGCATTAGAGTTCTAATGCTTCCCAAAACGCAATATCGCTACTCATTACTATGTTTCATGATAATATATAATGCTCATTGTGGAGTGTTCTGTATACCTCGTATTCACTTCCAAAGAATGTAAATGCGACACTTCCTTCCTTGGAAATAGCGTTTGCAGATGTCTACGTATAGAAGCAATATATTTCTAATGCTTCTTAAATGGCCATATCGCATCTCATTTCTATGTTTCATGATAAGATATAATATTCATTGTGCAGTGTTATGTATATCTAGTCTATACTTCAAATGAATGTAAATGCGACACTTCCTTGCTTGGAAATAGCGTTTGCAGATGTCTACGTATCGAAGCAATAGAGATCTAATGCTTCCTAAATCGCCATATTGCATCTCATTTCTATGTTTCAAGATAAGATATAATATTCAATGTGGAGTGTTATGTATACCTCGTATTCACTTCAAAAGATTGTAAACGCGACACTACCTTGCCAGGGAATAGCGTTTGCAGATGTCTACGAATCGAAGCAATAGTGTTCTAATGCTTCTTAAATCGCGATATCGCATCTCATTTCTATGTTTCATGATAAGATATAATATTCATTGTGCAGTGTTATGTATACCTCGCACTCAGTTCAAAAGAATGTAAATGCGACACTTCCTTGCTAGGAAATAGCGTTTGCAGATGTCTACGTATCGAAGCAATAGGTTTCTAAAGCTTGCTAATTCGCGATATCGCATCACATACTAGTGTTTCATGATAATATATAATATTCATTGCGAACTGTCATGTATACCTCGCATACACTTCAAATGAATGTGAATGCGACAGTTCCTTGCTAGGAAATAGTGTTTGCAGATATCTACGTATCGAAGCAATAAAGTTCTAAAGCTTCTTAAATCGTCATATCGCATCTCATTTCTATGTTTCATGATAAGATATAATATTCATTGTGGAGAGTTATGTATACCTCGTATTCACTTCGAAAGAATGTAAACGCGACACTACCTTGCCAGCTAATAGTGTTTGCAGATATCTACGTATCGAAGCAATAGATTTCTAAAGCTTCTTAGATCGTCATATCGCATCTCATTTCTATGTTTCATGATAAGACATAATATTCATTGTGGAGTGTTCTGTATACCTCGTATTCACTTCCAAAGAATGTAAATGCGACACTTCCTTCCTTGGAAATAGCGTTTGCAGATGTCTACGTATCGAACCAATAAATTTCTAATGCTTCTTAAATGGCCATATCGCATCTCATTTCTATGTTTCATGATAAGATATAATATTCATTGTGCAGTGTTATGTATATCTAGTCTATACTTCAAATGAATGTAAATGCGACACTTCCTTGCTTGGAAATAGCGTTTGCAGATGTCTACGTATCGAAGCAATAGAGTTCTAATGCTTCTTAAATCGCCATATTGCATCTCATTTCTATGTTTCATGATAAGATATAATATTCAATGTGGAGTGTTACGTATACCTCGTATTCACCTCAAGAGAATGTAAATGCGACACTTCCTTGCTAGGAAATAGCGTTTGCAGATGACTACGTATCGAAGCAATAGGTTACTAAAGCTTGCTAATTCGCGATATCGCATCACATATCTGTGTTTCATGATAATATATAATATTCATTGCGAACTGACATGTATACCTCGCATACACTTCAAATGAATGTGAATGCGACAGTTCCTTGCTAGGAAATAGTGTTTGCAGATATCTACGTATCGAAGCAATAGAGATCTAAAGCTTCTTAAATCGTCATATCGCATCCCATTTCAATGTTTCATGATAAGATATAATATTCATTGTGGAGTGTTATGTATACCTCGTATTCACTTCGAAAGAATGTAAACGCGACACTACCTTGCCAGCTAATAGCGTTTGCAGATGTCTACGTATGGTAGCATTAGAGTTCTAATGCCTCTCAAAACGCGATATCGCTACTCATTACTATGTTTCATGATAATATATAATACTCATTGTGGAGTGTTATGTATACCTCGTATTCACTTCCAAAGAATGTAAATGCGACACTTCCTTGCTTGGAAATAGCGTTTGCAGATGTCTACGTATCGAAGCAATAGATTTCTAAAGCTTGCTAATTCGCGATATCGCATCTCATATATATGTTTCATGATAATATATAATATTCATTGCGAAGTGTCATGTATACCTCGCATACGCTTCAAATGAATGTAATTGCGACAGTTCCTTGCTAGGGAATAGCGATTTCAGATGTGTACGTTACGAAGCAATAGAGTTCTAATGCTTCTTAATACGCGATATCGCATCTCATTTCTATGTTTCATGTTAAGATATAATATTTATTGTGGAGTGTTATGTATACATCGCATTCAATTCAAAAGATAAGTAAATGCGACACTTCCTTGCTAGGAAGTAGCGTTTGCAGATGTCTACGTATCGAAGCAATTGTTTTCTAATGTTTCTTAAACCGTCATATCGCATCTCATATCTACGTTTCTTGATAAGATGTAATATTCATTGCGATGTGTCATGTATACCTCGTATTCCTTTCAAAAGAATGTAAGTGCGACACTTCCTTGCTAGGAAGTAGCGTTTGCAGATGTCTACGTATCGAACCAATATATTTCTAATGCTTCTTAAATCGCCATATCGCATCTCATTTCTATGTTTCATGATAAGATATAATATTCATTGCGAAGTATCATGTATACCTCGTATTCACTTCAAAAGAATGTAAATGCGACGCTTCCTTGCTAGGAAATAGCATTTGCAGATGTCTACGTATCGTAGCATTAGAGTTCTAATGCTTCTAAAAACGCGATACCGCTACTCAATGCTATGTTTCATGATAATATATAATATTCATTGGGGAGGGTTATGTATAACTCGTATTCACTTCAAAAGAATGTAAATGGGACACTTCCTTGCTTGGAAATAGCGTTTGCAGATGTCTACGTATCGAAGCAATAGAGTTCTAAATCTTCGTAAAACATGATATCGCATCTCATTTCTATGTTTCATGATAATATATAATATTCATTGCGAAATGTCATGTATACCTCGCATACACTTCAAATGAATGTGAATGCGACAGTTCCTTGCTAGGAAATAGTGTTTGCAGATATCTAGGATCGAAGCAACAGAGTTCTAAAGCTTCTTAAATCGTCATATCGCATCTCATTTCTATGTTTCATGATAAGATATAATATTCACTGTGCAGTGTTATGTATACCTCGTATTCACTTAAAAAGAATGAAAATGCGACACTTCCTTGCTACTAAATAGCGTTTGCATATGTCTACGTATCGAAGCAATAGATTTCTAATGCTTCTTAAAACGCGATATCGCATCTCATATCTATGTTTCATGATAATATATAATATTCATTGCGAATTGTCATGTATACCTCGCATACACTTCAAATGAATGTGAATGCGACAGTTCCATGCTAGGAAATAGTGTTTGCAGACATCTGCGTATCGAAGCAATAGAGTTCTAAAGCTTCATAAATCGCGATATCGCTCCTCATTTCTATGTCTCATGATAGGATATAATATTCATTTCGATGTGTCATGTATACCTCGCATACAGTTGAACTGAATGTAAATGCGGCACATCCTTGCTAGGAAATAGCGTTGGCAGATGTCTACCAATCGAAGCAATAGGGTTCTAATGCTTCTTAAATCGCCATATCGCATCTCATTTCTATGTCTCATGATAAGATATAATATTCATTGTGCAGTATTATGTATACCTCGTATTCACATCAACTGAATGTAAATGCGACTCTTCCTTGCTAGGAAATAGCGTCTGCAGATGTCTACGTATAGTAGCAATAGGGTTCTAATGCATCTTAATACGCGATATCGCATCTCATTTCTACGTCTCATGATAAGATATAATATTCATTGCGAAGTGATATATATTCCTCGTCTACACTTCAAATGAATGTAAATGCGACTCTTCCATGCTAGGAAATAGCGTTTGCAGATGTCTACGTATCGTATGAATAGAGTTCCAATGCTTCTTAAAACGCGATATCGCATCTCATTTCTGTCTTTCATGATAAGATGTAATATTCGTTGCGAAGTGTTACGTATTCGTCGCCTACACTTCAAATGAATGTAAGTGCAACACTTCCTTGCTAGGATATAGCTGGTCCAGATGTCGATGTATCGAAACAATAGGGTTCTAATGCTTCTTAAATCGAGATATCGCATCTCATTTCTAAGTTTCAAGATAAGATGTAATATTCATTGCGAAGTGTTACGTAATCTTCGTCTACACTTCAAATGAATGTAAATGCAACACTTCCTTGCTAGGAAATAGCGTTTCCAGATGTCTACGTATCGTAGCAATAGCGATCTATTGCTTCTTAAAACGTGATATCGCATCCCATTTCTGTGTTTCATGATTTGATATAATATTCATTGCGAAGTGTTATGTATTCCTGGTCTACGCTTCAAATTAATTCACGACACTTTCTTTCTAGGAAATAGAGTTGGCAGATGTCTACGTATCGAAGCAATAGAGTTCTAATTCTTCTCAAAACGCGATATCGTATCTCATTTCTATGTTTTATGGTAATATATAATATTCATTGTGGAGTGTTATGTATACCTCGTATTCACTTCAAAAGAATGTAAACGCGACACTTCCTTGCCAGGAAATAGCGATTGCAGATGTCTACGTATCGTAGCATTAGAGTTCTAATGCTTCTCAAAACGCGATATCGCTACTCATTACTATGTTTCATGATAATATATAATATTCATTGTGGAGTGTTATGTATACGTCGTATTCACTTCAAAAGAATGTAAGTGCGACACTGCCTTGCTTGGAAATAGCGTTTGCAGATGTCTACGTATCGAAGCAATAGAGTTCTAATGCTTCTTAAATCGCCATATTGCATCTCATTTCTATGTTTCATGATAATATATAATATTCACTGCTTAGTGTCACGTATACCTCGCATACGCTTCAAATGAATGTAAATGCGACACTTCCTTGCTAGTAAATAGCGTTTGCAGATGACTACGTATCGAAGCAATAGGGATCTAATGCTTCTTAAACCGCCTTATCGCTTCTCATTTCTATGTTTCATGATAAGATATAATATTCATAGTGCAGTGTTATGTATACCTCGTATTCACTTGAAAAGAATGTAAATGCGACACTTCCTTCCTAGGAAGTAGCGTTTGCAGATGTATATGTATCGAAGCAATAGTGTTCCAATGCATCTTAAATCGTCATATCGAACCTCATTTCTATGTTTCATGATAAGATATAATATTCATTGCGAAGTGTCATGTATACCTCGCATACACTACAAATGAATGTGAATGCGACAGTTCCTTTCTAGGAAATAGTGTTTGCAGATATCTACGTATCGAAGCAATAGATTTCTAAAGCTTCTTAAATCGTCATATCGCATATCATTTCTATGTTTCATGATAAGATATAATATTCATTTTGGAGTGTTATGTATACCTCGTATTCACTTCAAAAGAATGTAAACGCGACACTTCCTTGCCAGGAAATAGCGTTTGCAGATGTCTACGTATGGTAGCATTAGAGTTCTAATGCTTCCCAAAACGCAATATCGCTACTCATTACTATGTTTCATGATAATATATAATGCTCATTGTGGAGTGTTCTGTATACCTCGTATTCACTTCCAAAGAATGTAAATGCGACACTTCCTTCCTTGGAAATAGCGTTTGCAGATGTCTACGTATAGAAGCAATATATTTCTAATGCTTCTTAAATGGCCATATCGCATCTCATTTCTATGTTTCATGATAAGATATAATATTCATTGTGCAGTGTTATGTATATCTAGTCTATACTTCAAATGAATGTAAATGCGACACTTCCTTGCTTGGAAATAGCGTTTGCAGATGTCTACGTATCGAAGCAATAGAGATCTAATGCTTCCTAAATCGCCATATTGCATCTCATTTCTATGTTTCAAGATAAGATATAATATTCAATGTGGAGTGTTATGTATACCTCGTATTCACTTCAAAAGATTGTAAACGCGACACTACCTTGCCAGGGAATAGCGTTTGCAGATGTCTACGAATCGAAGCAATAGTGTTCTAATGCTTCTTAAATCGCGATATCGCATCTCATTTCTATGTTTCATGATAAGATATAATATTCATTGTGCAGTGTTATGTATACCTCGCACTCAGTTCAAAAGAATGTAAATGCGACACTTCCTTGCTAGGAAATAGCGTTTGCAGATGTCTACGTATCGAAGCAATAGGTTTCTAAAGCTTGCTAATTCGCGATATCGCATCACATACTAGTGTTTCATGATAATATATAATATTCATTGCGAACTGTCATGTATACCTCGCATACACTTCAAATGAATGTGAATGCGACAGTTCCTTGCTAGGAAATAGTGTTTGCAGATATCTACGTATCGAAGCAATAAAGTTCTAAAGCTTCTTAAATCGTCATATCGCATCTCATTTCTATGTTTCATGATAAGATATAATATTCATTGTGGAGAGTTATGTATACCTCGTATTCACTTCGAAAGAATGTAAACGCGACACTACCTTGCCAGCTAATAGTGTTTGCAGATATCTACGTATCGAAGCAATAGATTTCTAAAGCTTCTTAGATCGTCATATCGCATCTCATTTCTATGTTTCATGATAAGACATAATATTCATTGTGGAGTGTTCTGTATACCTCGTATTCACTTCCAAAGAATGTAAATGCGACACTTCCTTCCTTGGAAATAGCGTTTGCAGATGTCTACGTATCGAACCAATAAATTTCTAATGCTTCTTAAATGGCCATATCGCATCTCATTTCTATGTTTCATGATAAGATATAATATTCATTGTGCAGTGTTATGTATATCTAGTCTATACTTCAAATGAATGTAAATGCGACACTTCCTTGCTTGGAAATAGCGTTTGCAGATGTCTACGTATCGAAGCAATAGAGTTCTAATGCTTCTTAAATCGCCATATTGCATCTCATTTCTATGTTTCATGATAAGATATAATATTCAATGTGGAGTGTTACGTATACCTCGTATTCACCTCAAGAGAATGTAAATGCGACACTTCCTTGCTAGGAAATAGCGTTTGCAGATGACTACGTATCGAAGCAATAGGTTACTAAAGCTTGCTAATTCGCGATATCGCATCACATATCTGTGTTTCATGATAATATATAATATTCATTGCGAACTGACATGTATACCTCGCATACACTTCAAATGAATGTGAATGCGACAGTTCCTTGCTAGGAAATAGTGTTTGCAGATATCTACGTATCGAAGCAATAGAGATCTAAAGCTTCTTAAATCGTCATATCGCATCCCATTTCAATGTTTCATGATAAGATATAATATTCATTGTGGAGTGTTATGTATACCTCGTATTCACTTCGAAAGAATGTAAACGCGACACTACCTTGCCAGCTAATAGCGTTTGCAGATGTCTACGTATGGTAGCATTAGAGTTCTAATGCCTCTCAAAACGCGATATCGCTACTCATTACTATGTTTCATGATAATATATAATACTCATTGTGGAGTGTTATGTATACCTCGTATTCACTTCCAAAGAATGTAAATGCGACACTTCCTTGCTTGGAAATAGCGTTTGCAGATGTCTACGTATCGAAGCAATAGATTTCTAAAGCTTGCTAATTCGCGATATCGCATCTCATATATATGTTTCATGATAATATATAATATTCATTGCGAAGTGTCATGTATACCTCGCATACGCTTCAAATGAATGTAATTGCGACAGTTCCTTGCTAGGGAATAGCGATTTCAGATGTGTACGTTACGAAGCAATAGAGTTCTAATGCTTCTTAATACGCGATATCGCATCTCATTTCTATGTTTCATGTTAAGATATAATATTTATTGTGGAGTGTTATGTATACATCGCATTCAATTCAAAAGATAAGTAAATGCGACACTTCCTTGCTAGGAAGTAGCGTTTGCAGATGTCTACGTATCGAAGCAATTGTTTTCTAATGTTTCTTAAACCGTCATATCGCATCTCATATCTACGTTTCTTGATAAGATGTAATATTCATTGCGATGTGTCATGTATACCTCGTATTCCTTTCAAAAGAATGTAAGTGCGACACTTCCTTGCTAGGAAGTAGCGTTTGCAGATGTCTACGTATCGAACCAATATATTTCTAATGCTTCTTAAATCGCCATATCGCATCTCATTTCTATGTTTCATGATAAGATATAATATTCATTGCGAAGTATCATGTATACCTCGTATTCACTTCAAAAGAATGTAAATGCGACGCTTCCTTGCTAGGAAATAGCATTTGCAGATGTCTACGTATCGTAGCATTAGAGTTCTAATGCTTCTAAAAACGCGATACCGCTACTCAATGCTATGTTTCATGATAATATATAATATTCATTGGGGAGGGTTATGTATAACTCGTATTCACTTCAAAAGAATGTAAATGGGACACTTCCTTGCTTGGAAATAGCGTTTGCAGATGTCTACGTATCGAAGCAATAGAGTTCTAAATCTTCGTAAAACATGATATCGCATCTCATTTCTATGTTTCATGATAATATATAATATTCATTGCGAAATGTCATGTATACCTCGCATACACTTCAAATGAATGTGAATGCGACAGTTCCTTGCTAGGAAATAGTGTTTGCAGATATCTAGGATCGAAGCAACAGAGTTCTAAAGCTTCTTAAATCGTCATATCGCATCTCATTTCTATGTTTCATGATAAGATATAATATTCACTGTGCAGTGTTATGTATACCTCGTATTCACTTAAAAAGAATGAAAATGCGACACTTCCTTGCTACTAAATAGCGTTTGCATATGTCTACGTATCGAAGCAATAGATTTCTAATGCTTCTTAAAACGCGATATCGCATCTCATTTCTTTGTTTCATAATAAGATATAATAATCATTGCGCAGTGTCATGTATACCTCGTATTCACTTCAAAACAATGTAAATGCGACACTTCCATGCTAGGAAATAGCGTTTGCGGTTGTCTACGTATCGTAGCAATAGAGTTCTAATGCTTCTTAAATCGCCTAATCGCATCACATTTCTGAGTTTCATGATAAGAAATAATATTCATTGCGCAGTGTTATGTATACCTCGTATTCACTTCAAAAGAATGTAAATGCGACACCTCCTTGCTAGGAAATAGCGTCTGCAGATGTTTACGTATCGAAGAAATAGAGTTCTAGTGTTTCTTAAAACGCGATATCGCATCTCGCTTCTATGTTTCGCGAGAAGACACAATATTTATTGTGCAGTATTATGTATACCTCGTATTCACTTCAAAAGAATGTTAATGCGACACTTCCTTGCCAGGAAGTAGCGTTTGCAGATGTCTACGTATCGTAGAGTTAGTGCTCTAATTCTTCTCAAAACGCGACAGCGTTTCTCATTTCTATGTTTCATGATAGTATATAATATTCATCGAGTAGTGTCATGTATACCTTGCATACACTTCAAATGAATGTAAATGCGACACTTCCTTGCTAGGAAATAGCGTTTGCTGATGTCTTCGTATCGAAGCAATAGTGTTCTAATTCTTCTTAAATCGCGATATCGCCACTCATTTCTATGTTTCATGATAAGATATAATATTCATTGTGCAGTGTTATGTATATCTGATCTATACTTCAAATGAATGTAAATGCGACACTTCCTTGCTAGGAAATAGCGTTTGCAGATGTCTACGTATCGAAGCAATAGAGTTCTAATGCTTCTTAAATCGCGATATCGCATCTCATTTCTATGTTTCATGATAAGATATAATATTCATTGTGGAGTACTATGTATACCTCGTATTCACTTCAAAAGAATGTAAACGCGACACTTCCTTGCTAGGAAGTAGCGTTTGCAGATGTCTACGTATCGAAGCAATAGATGCTTCTTAAATCGCCATATCGCATCTCATTCCTATGTTTCATGATAAGATATAATATTCACTGTGCAGTGTTATGTATACCTCGTATTCACTTCAAAGGAATGTAAATGCGACACTTCCTTGCTAGGAAATAGCGTTTGCAGATATCTATGTATCGTAGAGTTAGTGCTCTAATGCTTCTCAAAACGCGACAGCGTTTCTCATTTCTATGTTTCATGATAGTATATAATATTCATCGAGTAGTGTCATGTATACCTTGCATACACTTCAAATGAATGTAAATGCGACACTTCCTTGCTAGGAAATAGCGTTTGCTGATGTCTTCGTATCGAAGCAATAACGTTCTAAAGCTTCTTAAATCGCCTTATCGCATCTCATTTCTATGTTTCATGATAAGAAATAATATTCACTGTGCAGTGTTATATATACCTCGTATTCACATCAGAAGAATGTAAATGCGACACTTCCTTGCTAGGAAGTAGCGTTTGCAGATGTCTACGTATCGAAGCAATAGAGTTCTAATGCTTCTTAAATCGCCATATCGCATCTCATTCCTATGTTTCATGATAAGATATAATATTTATTGTGGAGTGTTATGTATACCTCGTATTCACATCAAATGTATGTAAATGCGACACTTCCTTGCCAGGAAATAGCGTCTGCAGATGTCTACGTATCGTAGCATTAGAGTTCTAATGCATCTCAAAACGCGATATAGCTATTCGTTACTATGTTTCATGATAATATATAATATTCCCTGTGGAGTGCTATGTATACCTCGTATTCATTTCAAAAGAATGTAAATGCGACACTTCCTTGCTAGGAAATACCGTTTGCAGATGTCTACGTATCGTAGTGTTAGTGCTCTAATGCTTCTCAAAACGCGACAGCGTTTCTCATTTCTATGTTTCATGATAGTATATAATATTCATCGAGTAGTGTCATATATACCTTGCATACACTTCAAATGAATGTAAATGAGACACTTCCTTGCTAGGAAATAGCGTTTGCTGATGTCTTCGTATCGAAGCAATAGTGTTCTAATTCTTCTTAAATCGCGATATCGCCTCTCATTTCTATGTTTCATGATAAGATATAATATTCATTGTGCAGTGTTATGTATATCTGATCTATACTTCAAATGAATGTAAATGCGACACTTCCTTGCTAGGAAATAGCGTTTGCAGATGTCTGCGAATCGTGGCATTAGAGTTCTAATGCTTCTCAAAACGCAGTATCGCTACTCATTTCTATGTTTCGTCATAATATATAATATTCATTGCGAAGTGCCATGTATATCTCGCATACACTTCAATTGAATGTAAATGCGACACTTCCTTGCTAGGAAATAGCGTCTGCAGATGTCTGCGTATCGTGGCATTAGAGTTCTAATGCTTCTCAAAACGCGGTATCGCATCTCATTTCTATGTTTCGTGATAATATATAATATTCATTGCGAAGTGCCATGTATATCTCGCATACACTTCAATTGGATGTACATGCGACACTTCCTTGCTAGGAAGTAGCGTGTGCAGATGTCTACGTATCGAAGCAATAAAGTTCTAAAGCTTCTTAAATCGCCATATCGCATCTCATTTCTATGTTTCATGATAAGAAATAATATTCACTGTGCAGTGTTATGTATACCTCGTAATCACATCAGAAGAATGTAAATGCGACACTTCCTTGCTAGGAAATTGCGTTTGCTGATGTCTTCGTATCGAAGCAATAAAATTCTAAAGCTTCTTAAATCGCGATATCGCATCTCATTTCTATGTTTCATGATAAGATATAATATTCATTGTGCAGTGTTATGTACACCTCGCATACACTTCAAATGAATATAAATGCGACACTTCCTTGCTAGGAAATAGCGTTGGCAGATGTCTATGTATCGAAGCAATAGAATTCTAATCATTGTTAAATCGCGATATCGCATCTCATTCCTATGTTTCATTATAAGATATAATATTCATTGTGCAGTGTTATGAATATCTCGCGTACACTTCAATTGAATGTAAATGCGACACTTCCTTGCTAGGAAATAGCGTTTGCAGATGTCTGCGTATCGTGGCATTAGAGTTCTGATGCTTCTCAAAACGCGGTATCGCTTCTCATTTCTATGTTTCGTGATAATATATAATATTCATTGCGAATTGCCGTGCATATCTCGCAAACACTTCAATTGAATGTACGTGCGACACTTCCTTGCTAGGAAATAGCGTTTGCAGATGTCTACGTATCGAAGCAATAGAATTCCAAAGATTCTTAAATCGCGATATCGCATCTCATTTCTATGTTTCATGATAAGATATAATATTCATTGTGGAGTATTATGTATACCTCGTATTCACATCAGAAGAATGTAAATGCGACACTTCCTTGCTAGGAAGTAGCGTTTGCAGATGTCTACGTATCGAAGCAATAGAGTTCTAATGCTTCTTAAATCGCCATATCGCATCTCATTCCTATGTTTCATGATAAGGTATAATATTCATTGTGCAGTGTTATGTATATCTAGTCTATACTTCAAATGAATGTAAATGCGACACTTCCTTGCTAGGAAATAGCGTTTGCAGATGTCTACGTATCGATGCAGTAGAGTTTTAATGCTTCTCAAATCGCCATATTGCATCTCATTCCTATGTTTCAGGATAAGATATAATATTCATTGTGGAGTGTTATGTATACCTCGTATTCACATCAGAAGAATGTAAATGCGACACTTCCTTGCTAGGAAATAGCGTTTGCAGATGTCTACGTATCGTAGCATTAGTGCTCTAAAGCTTCTCAATACGCGACATCGTTTCTCCTTTCTATGTTTCATGATAGTATATAATATTCATTGCGTAGTGCCATGTATACCTCGCATACGCTTCAAATAAATGTAAATGCGACACTTCCTTGCCAGGAAATAGCGTTTGCAGATGTCTACGTATCGTAGCATTAGAGTTCTAATGCTTCTCAAAACGCGATATCGCTGCTCATTACTATGTTTCATGATAATATATAATATTCACTGAGGAGTGTTATGTACACCTCGTATTCATTTCAAAAGAATGTAAATGCGACACTTCCTTGCTAGGAAATAGCGTTTGCAGATGTCTACGTATCGAAACAATAGATTTCTAAAGCTTGCTAATTCGCGATATCGCATCTCATATCTATGTTTCATGATAATATATAATATTCATTGCAATGTGTCACGTATACCTCGCATACACTTCAAACGAATGTAAATGCGACACTTCCTTGCTAGGAAATAGCGTTTGCAGATGTCTACGTATCGAAGCAATAGTGTTCTAATTCTTCTTAAATCGCGATATCGCCTCCCATTTCTATGTTTCATGATAAGATATAATATTCATTGTGCAGTGTTATGTATATCTCGCATACACTTCAATTGAATGCAAATGCGACACTTCCTTGCTAGGAAATCGCGTTTGCAGATGTCTGCGTTTCGTGGCATTAGAGTTCTGATGCTTCTCAAAACGCGGTATCGCTTCTCATTTATATGTTTCGTGATAATATATAATATTCATTGCGAAGTGCCATGTATATCTCGCAAACACTTCAATTGAATGTACATGCGGCACTTCCTTGCTAGGAAATAGCGTTTGCAGATGTCTACGTATCGAAGCAATAGAATTCCAAAGCTTCTTAAATCGCGATATCGCATCTCATTTCTATGTTTCACGATAAGAAATAATATTCACTGTGCAGTGTTATGTATACCTCGTAATCACATCAGAAGAATGTAAATGCGACACTTCCTTGCTAGGAAGTAGCGTTTGCAGATGTCTACGTATCGAAGCAATAGAGTTCTAATGCTTCTTAAATCGCCATATCGCATCTCATTTCAATGTTTCATGATAAGATATAATATTCAATGTGCAGTTTTATGTATACCTCGTATTCACTTCAAAAGAATGTAAATGCGACACTTCCTTGCTAGGAAATAGCGTTTGCAGATGTCTACGTATCGTAGCATTAGTGCTCTAATGCTTCTCAAAGCGCGATATTGCTATTCGTTACTATGTTTCATGATAATATATAATATTCACTGTGGAGTGTTATGTATACCTCGTATTCACATCAGAAGAATGTAAATGCGACACTTCCTTGCTAGGAAGTAGCGTTTGCAGATGTCTACGTATCGAAGCAATAAATTTCTAATGCTTCTTAAATCGCCATATCGCATCTCATTTCTATGTTTCATGATAAGAAATAATATTCACTGTGCAGTGTTATGTATACCTCGTAATCACATCAGAAGAATGTAAATGCGACACTTCCTTGCTAGGAAATTGCGTTTGCTGATGTCTTCGTATCGAAGCAATAAAGTTCTAAAGCTTCTTAAATCGCGATATCGCATCTCATTTCTATGTTTCATGATAAGATATAATATTCATTGTGCAGTGTTATGTACACCTCGCATACACTACAAATGAATATAAATGCGACACTTCCTTGCTAGGAAATAGCGTTGGCAGATGTCTACGTATCGAAGCAATAGAATTCTAATCATTGTTAAATCGCGATATCGCATCTCATTCCTATGTTTCATTATAAGATATAATATTCATTGTGCAGTGTTATGTATATCTCGCATACACTTCAATTGAATGTAAATGCTACACTTCCTTGCTAGGAAATAGCGTTTCCAGATGTCTGCGTATCGTGGCATTAGATTTCTGATGCTTCTCAAAACGCGGTATCGCTTCTCATTTCTATGTGTCGTGATAATATATTATATTCATTGCGAAGTGCCATGCATATCTCGCAAACACTTCAATTGAATGCACGTGCGACACTTCCTTGCTAGGAAATAGCGTATGCAGATGTCTACGTATCGAAGCAATAGAATTCCAAAGCTTCTTAAATCGCGATATCGCATCTCATTTCTATGTTTCATGATAAGATATAATATTCATTGTGGAGTATTATGTATACCTCGTATTCACTTCAAAAGAATGTAAACGCGATACTTCCTTGCTAGGAAGTAGCGTTTGCCGATGTCTACGTATCGAAGCAATAGATGCTTCTTAAATCGCCATATCGCATCTCATTCCTATGTTTCATGATAAGATATAATATTCACTGTGCAGTGTTATGTATACCTCGTATTCACTTCAAAGGAATGTAAATGCGACACTTCCTTGCTAGGAAATAGCGTTTGCAGATGTCTATGTATCATAGAGTTAGTGCTCTAATGCTTCTCAAAACGCGACAGCGTTTCTCATTTCTATGTTTCATGATAGTATACAATATTCATCGAGTAGTGTCATGTATACCTTGCATACACTTCAAATGAATGTAAATGCGACACTTCCTTGCTAGGAAATAGCGTTTGCTGATGTCTTCGTATCGAAGCAATAACGTTCTAAAGCTTCTTAAACCGCCTTATCGCATCTCATTTCTATGTTTCATGATAAGAAGTAATATTCACTGTGCAGTGTTATATATACCTCTTATTCACATCAGAAGAATGTAAATGCGACACTTCCTTGCTAGGAAGTAGCGTTTGCAGATGTCTACGTATCGAAGCAATAGAGTTCTAATGCTTCTTAAATCGCCATATCGCATCTCATTTCTATGTTTCATGATAAGATATAATATTCATTGTGCAGTGTTATGTATATCTCGTCTATACTTCAAATGAATGTAAATGCGACACTTCCTTGCTAGGAAATACCGTTTGCAGATGTCTACGTATCGTAGTGTTAATGCTCTAATGCTTCTCAAAACGCGACAGCGTTTCTCATTTCCATGTTACATGATAGTATATAATATTCATCGAGTAGTGTCATGTATACCTTGCATACACTTCAAATGAATGTAAATGCGACACTTCCTTGCTAGGAAATTGCGTTTGCTGATGTCCTCGTATCGAAGCAATAATGTTCTAAAGCTTCTTAAATCGCGATATCGCATCTCATTTCTATGTTTCATGATAAGATATAGTATTCATTGTGCAGTGTTATGTACACCTCGCATACACTTCAAATGAATATAAATGCGACACTTCCTTGCTAGGAAATAGCGTTGGCAGATGTCTACGTATCGAAGCAATAGAATTCCAAAGCTTCTTAAATCGCGATATCGCATCTCATTTCTATGTTTCATGATAAGATATAATATTCATTGTGGAGTATTATGTATACCTCGTATTCACTTCAAAGGAATGTAAATGCGACACTTCCTTGCTAGGAAATAGCGTTGGCAGATGTCTACGTATCGAAGCAATAGAATTCCAAAGCTTCTTAAATCGCGATATCGCATCTCATCTCTATGTTTCATGATAAGATATAATATTCATTATGGAGTATTATGTATACCTCGTATTCATTTCAAAAGAATGTAAATGCGACACTTCCTTGCTAGGAAGTACCGTTTGCAGATGTCTACGTATCGTAGAGTTAGTGCTCTAATGCTTCTCAAAACGCGACAGCGTTTCTCATTTCTATGTTTCATGATAGTATATAATATTCATCGAGTAGTGTCATATATACCTTGCATACACTTCAAATGATTGTAAATGCGACACTTCCTTGCTAGGAAATAGCGTTTGCAGATGTTTGCTTTTCGTGGCATTAGAGTTCTGATGCTTCTCAAAACGCGGTATCGCTTCTCATTTATATGTTTCGTGATAATATATAATATTCATTGCGAAGTGCCATGTATATCTCGCAAACACTTCAATTGAATGTACATGCGGCACTTCCTTGCTAGGAAATAGCGTTTGCAGATGTCTACGTATCGAAGCAATAGAATTCGAAAGCTTCTTAAATCGCGATATCGCATCTCATTTCTATGTTTCACGATAAGAAACAATATTCACTGTGCAGTGTTATGTATACCTCGTAATCACATCAGAAGAATGTAAATGCGACACTTCCTTGCTAGGAAGTAGCGTTTGCAGATGTCTACGTATCGAAGCAATAGAGTTCTAATGCTTCTTAAATCGCCATATCGCATCTCATTCCTATGTTTCATGATAAGATATAATATTTATTGTGGAGTGTTATGTATACCTCGTATTCACATCAAATGTATGTAAATGCGACACTTCCTTGCCAGGAAATAGCGTTTGCAGATGTCTACGTATCGTAGCATTAGAGTTCTAATGCATCTCAAAACGCGATATAGCTATTCGTTACTATGTTTCATGATAATATATAATATTCCCTGTGGAGTGCTATGTATACCTCGTATTCATTTCAAAAGAATGTAAATGCGACACTTCCTTGCTAGGAAGTACCGTTTGCAGATGTCTACGTATCGTAGTGTTAGTGCTCTAATGCTTCTCAAAACGCGACAGCGTTTCTCATTTCTATGTTTCATGATAGTATATAATATTCATCGAGTAGTGTCATATATACCTTGCATACACTTCAAATGAATGTAAATGCGACACTTCCTTGCTAGGAAATAGCGTTTGCTGATGTCTTCGTATCGAAGCAATAGTGTTCTAATTCTTCTTAAATCGCGATATCGCCTCTCATTTCTATGTTTCATGATAAGATATAATATTCATTGTGCAGTGTTATGTATATCTGATCTATACTTCAAGTGAATGTAAATGCGACACTTCCTTGCTAGGAAATAGCGTTTGCAGAGGTCTGCGAATCGTGGCATTAGAGTTCTAATGCTTCTCAAAACGCAGTATCGCTACTCATTTCTATGTTTCGTCATAATATATAATATTCATTGCGAAGTGCCATGTATATCTCGCATACACTTCAATTGAATGTAAATGCGACACTTCCTTGCTAGTAAATAGCGTTTCCAGATGTCTGCGTATCGTGGCATTAGAGTTCTGATGCTTCTCAATACGCGACATCGTTTCTCCTTTCTATGTTTCATGATAGTATATAATATTCATTGCGTAGTGCCATGTATACCTCGCATACACTTCAAGTAAATGTAAATGCGACACTTCCTTGCCAGGAAATAGCGTTTGCAGATGTCTACGTATCGATGCAGTAGAGTTCTAATGCTTCTCAAATCGCCATATTGCATCTCATTCCTATGTTTCATGATAAGATATAATATTCATTGTGGAGTGTTATGTATACCTCGTATTCACATCAGAAGAATGTAAATGCGACACTTCCTTGCTAGGAAGTAGCGTTTGCAGATGCCTACGTATCGAAGCAATAGAGTTCTAATGCTTCTTAAATCGCCATATCGCATCTCATTTCAATGTTTCATGATAAGATATAATATTCAATGTGCAGTTTTATGTATACCTCGTATTCACTTCAAAAGAATGTAAATGCGACACTTCCTTGCTAGGAAATAGCGTTTGCAGATGTCTACGTATCGTAGCATTAGTGCTCTAATGCTTCTCAAAGCGCGATATTGCTATTCGTTACTATGTTTCATGATAATATATAATATTCACTGTGGAGTGTTATGTATACCTCGTATTCACATCAGAAGAATGTAAATGCGACACTTCCTTGCTAGGAAGTAGCGTTTGCAGATGTCTACGTATCGAAGCAATAAATTTCTAATGCTTCTTAAATCGCCATATCGCATCTCATTTCTATGTTTCATGATAAGAAATAATATTCACTGTGCAGTGTTATGTATACCTCGTAATCACATCAGAAGAATGTAAATGCGACACTTCCTTGCTAGGAAATTGCGTTTGCTGATGTCTTCGTATCGAAGCAATAAAGTTCTAAAGCTTCTTAAATCGCGATATTGCATCTCATTTCTATGTTTCATGATAAGATATAATATTCATTGTGCAGTGTTATGTACACCTCGCATACACTACAAATGAATATAAATGCGACACTTCCTTGCTAGGAAATAGCGTTGGCAGATGTCTACGTATCGAAGCAATAGAATTCTAATCATTGTTAAATCGCGATATCGCATCTCATTCCTATGTTTCATTATAAGATATAATATTCATTGTGCAGTGTTATGTATATCTCGCATACACTTCAATTGAATGTAAATGCTACACTTCCTTGCTAGGAAATAGCGTTTCCAGATGTCTGCGTATCGTGGCATTAGAGTTCTGATGCTTCTCAAAACGCGGTATCGCTTCTCATTTCTATGTGTCGTGATAATATATTATATTCATTGCGAAGTGCCATGCATATCTCGCGAACACTTCAATTGAATGCACGTGCGACACTTCCTTGCTAGGAAATAGCGTATGCAGATGTCTACGTATCGAAGCAATAGAATTCCAAAGCTTCTTAAATCGCGATATCGCATCTCATTTCTATGTTTCATGATAAGATATAATATTCATTGTGGAGTATTATGTATACCTCGTATTCACTTCAAAAGAATGTAAACGCGATACTTCCTTGCTAGGAAGTAGCGTTTGCAGATGTCTACGTATCGAAGCAATAGATGCTTCTTAAATCGCCATATCGCATCTCATTCCTATGTTTCATGATAAGATATAATATTCACTGTGCAGTGTTATGTATACCTCGTATTCACTTCAAAGGAATGTAAATGCGACACTTCCTTGCTAGGAAATAGCGTTTGCAGATGTCTATGTATCATAGAGTTAGTGCTCTAATGCTTCTCAAAACGCGACAGCGTTTCTCATTTCTATGTTTCATGATAGTATACAATATTCATCGAGTAGTGTCATGTATACCTTGCATACACTTCAAATGAATGTAAATGCGACACTTCCTTGCTAGGAAATAGCGTTTGCTGATGTCTTCGTATCGAAGCAATAACGTTCTAAAGCTTCTTAAATCGCCTTATCGCATCTCATTTCTATGTTTCATGATAAGAAGTAATATTCACTGTGCAGTGTTATATATACCTCTTATTCACATCAGAAGAATGTAAATGCGACACTTCCTTGCTAAGAAGTAGCGTTTGCAGATGTCTACGTATCGAAGCAATAGAGTTCTAATGCTTCTTAAATCGCCATATCGCATCTCATTTCTATGTTTCATGATAAGATATAATATTCATTGTGCAGTGTTATGTATATCTCGTCTATACTTCAAATGAATGTAAATGCGACACTTCCTTGCTAGGAAATACCGTTTGCAGATGTCTACGTATCGTAGTGTTAATGCTCTAATGCTTCTCAAAACGCGACAGCGTTTCTCATTTCCATGTTACATGATAGTATATAATATTCATCGAGTAGTGTCATGTATACCTTGCATACACTTCAAATGAATGTAAATGCGACACTTCCTTGCTAGGAAATTGCGTTTGCTGATGTCCTCGTATCGAAGCAATAATGTTCTAAAGCTTCTTAAATCGCGATATCGCATCTCATTTCTATGTTTCATGATAAGATATAGTATTCATTGTGCAGTGTTATGTACACCTCGCATACACTTCAAATGGATATAAATGCGACACTTCCTTGCTAGGAAATAGCGTTGGCAGATGTCTACGTATCGAAGCAATAGAATTCCAAAGCTTCTTAAATCGCGATATCGCATCTCATTTCTATGTTTCATGATAAGATATAATATTCATTGTGGAGTATTATGTATACCTCGTATTCACTTCAAAGGAATGTAAATGCGACACTTCCTTGCTAGGAAATAGCGTTGGCAGATGTCTACGTATCGAAGCAATAGAATTCCAAAGCTTCTTAAATCGCGATATCGCATCTCATTTCTATGTTTCATGATAAGATATAATATTCATTGTGGAGTATTATGTATACCTCGTATTCATTTCAAAAGAATGTAAATGCGACACTTCCTTGCTAGGAAGTACCGTTTGCAGATGTCTACGTATCGTAGAGTTAGTGCTCTAATGCTTCTCAAAACGCGACAGCGTTTCTCATTTCTATGTTTCATGATAGTATATAATATTCATCGAGTAGTGTCATATATACCTTGCATACACTTCAAATGATTGTAAATGCGACACTTCCTTGCTAGGAAATAGCGTTTGCAGATGTTTGCGTTTCGTGGCATTAGAGTTCTGATGCTTCTCAAAACGCGGTATCGCTTCTCATTTATATGTTTCGTGATAATATATAATATTCATTGCGAAGTGCCATGTATATCTCGCAAACACTTCAATTGAATGTACATGCGGCACTTCCTTGCTAGGAAATAGCGTTTGCAGATGTCTACGTATCGAAGCAATAGAATTCGAAAGCTTCTTAAATCGCGATATCGCATCTCATTTCTATGTTTCACGATAAGAAACAATATTCACTGTGCAGTGTTATGTATACCTCGTAATCACATCAGAAGAATGTAAATGCGACACTTCCTTGCTAGGAAGTAGCGTTTGCAGATGTCTACGTATCGAAGCAATAGAGTTCTAATGCTTCTTAAATCGCCATATCGCATCTCATTCCTATGTTTCATGATAAGATATAATATTTATTGTGGAGTGTTATGTATACCTCGTATTCACATCAAATGTATGTAAATGCGACACTTCCTTGCCAGGAAATAGCGTTTGCAGATGTCTACGTATCGTAGCATTAGAGTTCTAATGCATCTCAAAACGCGATATAGCTATTCGTTACTATGTTTCATGATAATATATAATATTCCCTGTGGAGTGCTATGTATACCTCGTATTCATTTCAAAAGAATGTAAATGCGACACTTCCTTGCTAGGAAGTACCGTTTGCAGATGTCTACGTATCGTAGTGTTAGTGCTCTAATGCTTCTCAAAACGCGACAGCGTTTCTCATTTCTATGTTTCATGATAGTATATAATATTCATCGAGTAGTGTCATATATACCTTGCATACACTTCAAATGAATGTAAATGCGACACTTCCTTGCTAGGAAATAGCGTTTGCTGATGTCTTCGTATCGAAGCAATAGTGTTCTAATTCTTCTTAAATCGCGATATCGCCTCTCATTTCTATGTTTCATGATAAGATATAATATTCATTGTGCAGTGTTATGTATATCTGATCTATACTTCAAGTGAATGTAAATGCGACACTTCCTTGCTAGGAAATAGCGTTTGCAGAGGTCTGCGAATCGTGGCATTAGAGTTCTAATGCTTCTCAAAACGCAGTATCGCTACTCATTTCTATGTTTCGTCATAATATATAATATTCATTGCGAAGTGCCATGTATATCTCGCATACACTTCAATTGAATGTAAATGCGACACTTCCTTGCTAGTAAATAGCGTTTCCAGATGTCTGCGTATCGTGGCATTAGAGTTCTAATGCTTCTCAATACGCGACATCGTTTCTCCTTTCTATGTTTCATGATAGTATATAATATTCATTGCGTGGTGCCATGTATACCTCGCATACACTTCAAATAAATGTAAATGCGACACTTCCTTGCCAGGAAATAGCGTTTGCAGATGTCTACGTATCGATGCAGTAGAGTTCTAATGCTTCTCAAATCGCCATATTGCATCTCATTCCTATGTTTCATGATAAGATATAGTATTCATTGTGGAGTGTTATGTATACCTCGTATTCACATCAGAAGAATGTAAATGCGACACTTCCTTGCTAGGAAGTAGCGTTTGCAGATGTCTACGTATCGAAGCAATAAAGTTCTAATGCTTCTTAAATCGCCATATCGCATCTCATTTCTATGTTTCATGATAAGAAATAATATTCACTGTGCAGTGTTATGTATACCTCGTAATCACATCAGAAGAATGTAAATGCGACACTTCCTTGCTAGGAAATTGCGTTTGCTGATGTCTTCGTATCGAAGCAATAAAGTTCTAATGCTTCTTAAATCGCCATATCGCATCTCATTTCTATGTTTCATGATAAGAAATAATATTCACTGTGCAGTGTTATGTATACCTCGTAATCACATCAGAAGAATGTAAACACGACACTTCCTTGCTAGGAAATTGCGTTTGCTGATGTCTTCGTATCGAAGCAATAAAGTTCTAAAGCTTCTTAAATCGCGATATCGCATCTCATTTCTATGTTTCATGATAAAATATAATATTCATTGTGCAGTGTTATGTACACCTCGCATACACTTCAAATGAATATAAATGCGACACTTCCTTGCTAGGAATTAGCGTTGGCAGATGTCTACGTATCGAAGCAATAGAATTCTAGTCATTGTTAAATCGCGATATCGCATCTCATTCCTATGTTTCATTATAAGATATAATATTCATTGTGCAGTGTTATGTATATCTCGCATACACTTCAATTGAATGTAAATGCTACACTTCCTTGCTAGGAAATAGCGTTTGCAGATTGCGTATCGTGGCATTAGAGTTCTGATGCTTCTCAAACCGCGGTATCGCTTCTCATTTCTATGTGTCGTGATAATATATTATATTCATTGCGAAGTGCCATGCATATCTCGCAAACACTTCAATTGAATGTACGTGCGACACTTCCTTGCTAGGAAATAGCGTATGCAGATGTCTACGTATCGAAGCAATAGAATTCCAAAGCTTCTTAAATCGCGATATCGCATCTCATTTCTATGTTTCATGATAAGATATAATATTCATTGTGGAGTATTATGTATACCTCGTATTCACTTCAAAAGAATGTAAACGCGATACTTCCTTGCTAGGAAGTAGCGTTTGCAGATGTCTACGTATCGAAGCAATAGATGCTTCTTAAATCGCCATATCGCATCTCATTCCTATGTTTCATGATAAGATATAATATTCACTGTGCAGTGTTATGTATACCTCGTATTCACTTCAAAGGAATGTAAATGCGACACTTCCTTGCTAGGAAATAGCGTTTGCAGATGTCTATGTATCGTAGAGTTAGTGCTCTAATGCTTCTCAAAACGCGACAGCGTTTCTCATTTCTATGTTTCATGATAGTATACAATATTCATCGAGTAGTGTCATGTATACCTTGCATACACTTCAAATGAATGTAAATGCGACACTTCCTTGCTAGGAAATAGCGTTTGCTGATGTCTTCGTATCGAAGCAATAACGTTCTAAAGCTTCTTAAATCGCCTTATCGCATCTCATTTCTATGTTTCATGATAAGAAGTAATATTCACTGTGCAGTGTTATATATACCTCTTATTCACATCAGAAGAATGTAAATGCGACACTTCCTTGCTAGGAAGTAGCGTTTGCAGATGTCTACGTATCGAAGCAATAGAGTTCTAATGCTTCTTAAATCGCCATATCGCATCTCATTCCTATGTTTCATGATAAGGTATAATATTCATTGTGCAGTGTTATGTATATCTAGTCTATACTTCAAATGAATGTAAATGCGACACTTCCTTGCTAGGAAATAGCGTCTGCAGATGTCTACGTATCGATGCAATAGAGTTCTAATGCTTCTCAAATCGCCATATTGCATCTCATTCCTATGTTTCATGATAAGATATAATATTCATTGTGGAGTGTTATGTATACCTCGTATTCACATCAGAAGAATGTAAATGCGACACTTGCTTGCTTGGAAGTAGCGTTTGCAGATGTCTACGTATCGAAGCAATAGTGTTCTAATGCTTCTTAAATCGCCATATCGCATCTCCTTTCTATGTTTCATGATAAGATATAATATTCATTGTGCAGTGTTATGTATATCCCGTCTATACTACAAATGAATGTAAATGCGACACTTCCTTGCTAGGAAATACCGTTTGCAGATGTCTACGTATCGTAGTGTTGGTGCTCTAATGCTTCTCAAAACGCGACAGCGTTTCTCATTTCCATGTTACATGATAGTATATAATATTCATCGAGTAGTGTCATGTATACCTTGCATACACTTCAAATGAATGTGAATGCGACAGTTCCTTGCTAGGAAATAGCGTTTGCAGATGTCTACGTATCCAAGCAATAGATTTCTAAAGCATGCTAATTCGCGTTATCGCATCTCATATCTATGTTTCGTGATAATATATAATATGCATTGCGTAGTGTCATGTATACCTCGCATACACTTCAAATGAATGTGAATGCGAGAGTTCCTTGCTAGGAAATAGTGTTTGCAGATATGTACGTATCGAAGCAATAGTGATCTAAAGCTTCTTAAATCGCGATTCGCATCACATTTCTATGTTTCATGAGAAGATATCATATTCATTGTGCAGTGTTATGAATACCTCGTGTTCACCTCAAAAGAATGTAATTGTGACACTTCCTTGCTTGGAAATAGCGTTTGCAGATGTCTACGTATCGAAGCAATAGAATTCTAGTGCTTCTTAAATCGCCATATTGCATCTCATTTCTATGTTTCATGATAAGATATAATATTCATTGTGCAGTGTTATGTATTCCTCGCATACACTTCAAATGAATATGAATGCGACAGTTCCTTGCTAGGAAATAGTGTTTGCAGATATGTACGTATCGAAGCAATAGTGATCTAAAGCTTCTTAAATCGCGATTCGCATCACATTTCTATGTTTCATGAGAAGATATCATATTCATTGTGCAGTGTTATGAATACCTCGTATTCACCTCAAAAGAATGTAATTGTGACACTTCCTTGCTTGGAAATAGCGTTTGCAGATGTCTACGTATCGAAGCAATAGAATTCTAGTGCTTCTTAAATCGCCATATCGCATCTCATTTCTATGTTTCATGATAAGATATAACATTCATTGCGAAGTGTCATGTATACCTCGCATACGCTTCAAAGGAATGTAAATGCGACAGTTCCTTTCTAAGGAATAGCGTTTGCAGATATCTACGTATCGTAGCAATGGAGTTCTAATGCTACTTAAAACGCGATATCGCATCTCATTTCTATGTTTCATGATAACATGTAATATTCGTTGCGAAGTGTCATGTATACTTCGTATTCACTTCAAATGAATGTAAATGCGACACTTCCTTGCTAGGAAATAGCGTTTCCAGATATCTACGTATCGTAGCAATAGAGTTCTAATGCTGGCGAGTAATAAGACTGGCGAGCTGAAGAAGAAGCAACCCAGAAGACTCCCCTTCGGCGGATAAGAAGACCGCAGGTCCGCGGACGGGCTGTGCGCCGAGGTAGCGTGACGGGCTCGACGGTGGAGTAGTCGGGAAACGAACCAGAAAAGACCCTGAAGGATAAGATCCAGAGCCTTGCACCGATAAGACCGCTGCCATAGTCCATGGAGACAAACAGGAAGGACATCGGGTGTGAGAAGGACGTGCACCCCTCCCCTGAGCCCATGGAGAGGAAAACTCAAGATGCGCAGCGGAATTGCAGGCGAGCCGAGGAAATCGCGGCGCACGACACGCGCTGCAGTTCAAATAATCTAGAGGACCCCGGATGGACACACCAGAGGCGGCGATCAGGGAAGATCGCCGGAATCCACCGATCGATGCCCCGAACAATACCGAAGCGTATAGCCCTACCCCACCAAGGAGCCCTAAGGAGGATCTAAGCGGATCCGAAGACCCCCAGCAAACCCATATAATGAGCTAGCCAGCATGAAGACGGCCTACTCTACTACTATTCTTCTTCCCAGCGACTTAGCGACTATTTAGCGAGCAACCGAGCAAGCGATTATACGGAGCGGTTCGGAGGAGAGAGAGAGAGAGAGAGAGAGAGAGAGAGAGAGAGAGAGAGAGAGAGAGGTAGACGGACTGAACGAGATCCATACTTGTTGGAAGCGAGAGATCGTGAGTCCTTATACGCTAAAGCGTCCCATTTGTTCCCTGCCGCATTTGCGATATTGCGTATTGTATTTTGTATCGTATAACGGGTGGTGATCCCCGGTCATTCGCGGCGTGTCGTATACCTTTTTGTAATACCGCGTCGAGGCAATCTAGAAAGAAGCCGTGAGTTCAATATCCCGCGACCCTAATTTGCGCACTCGGCTAGAAGTAGTCGAGCGATAGAGTATATCGAAATTTCGAGGGTTATCTTGCACCGGATTTCCACGGGTTGCGTGGTTTACTAGTTTTCGCTACTTCTTGAGTAGCTGGCGCCCAAAAAGTCCCAGCCTCGCAGTTACGAAATACTCGCTGGATAGGAAATTTTTTGTTCTGTACTTCGCGTTGCCGAATCACGCGGATATTTTGTACCCCGATATAGCCCCGAATTAAACTTCTGTATAACCCCGTTATTATTGATTCTATATAACCCTTTCTTGCGGATTGTAACGGGAAAACCCGTCGCAAAATTTGGCGCCCAACGTGGGGCCCTGAGAATTTCGACAATAAAGTGCTCGCCTCGACGGGACACACCCAGTATAGAAAATTTGAACAGTAACGTTCGAGAGTGTGTTTACGGGTCGTGGTGACCTATTGGGAACGTTACCGTTTTTTTTTTATGTCCTTTGTTGAGCGTGGATCACCACACGCGTTATCGCTGCGGCTTATACCGTTTCAAGGTCGCTATTGTTTACTGCTGGTTGCTAGGTCGGATTCACGGGAATTGGAAGGTTGAAATTAGTCTTCCCGTTAATCCGGCAGGAGAATATTACTTTTGTTTGTTTTTGGCGTCTCCTTTGGGGAAGTGACTCTTTCTCTTTTCCTCCTTTTATTACTTAAAATATGGATCCTCTTATATTGATCGGGATAACGGCTACGAACGTAACGACGACCGTTACCATGGCCGGGGGATCGGGCACAATTGCCCGCGGGCCTACACCCCCGTCGACCGGAATTGCGCCCCCTACTCCCCCAATACCCGCGGACGTATAGGCCGAGATCAATCGTCTTAGGTCGCGCATCCTAACTATGAGGAATGTTCGCGATTTAGTTATGGTGTGCGATCACGCGAAATTAAATTTGCAAGGCACCCTGGAAGAATTGTCTGACCGATACTGGCATCACGAGGTTCGTCGTCGGTACCCCGAGGTGTCGGTTCCTTGGGATCCGGTGGCAGACGAAAGGGGGATAGCTATGCCACTAACGGTGACCACGGCGATCGACGAGCCGTGCGAAGATGAGGCAGTAACCGCGCGACTTTCACGGTTAGAATTAAGATCCCCGCCGCAACGAAATGACCTTCGCGCGACCTGCGAAAGAAATAATCTGATATCGCACGAGGAAATTCCCCCAGTACGCGCCCGGCCAACCGTTGTGTTCGCGTCCAACGCGGAATCCGATTTGGT
The DNA here is from genome assembly GCF_050948175.1 of Xylocopa sonorina. Lineage (NCBI taxonomy): Eukaryota > Metazoa > Arthropoda > Insecta > Hymenoptera > Apidae > Xylocopa > Xylocopa sonorina. The sequence goes on from NW_027490451.1 coordinate 59,706, forward strand.
AGGAGATAGACCCCAACCATCCCGGCTCTAGGTCCCCACCCCACCGTTTTCTCCCCGACTACCCGCGAAGAACACCTAGTAGAACATTTCCGCCGTTACGGGCCAAAATTCGAGGGGCGGCCAGATGAAGATCCGGAGGACTATCTTCTCCGGTTGCACGAATATTGCTCACGGCGAGGTTACACCAAAGAGGAAATGCTTCAGGTGTTAGGCGAGTCGCTACAGGGAACGGCCCTTATTTGGTATCGAGTAGATAAAGATTCGTGGTCGGATTACGACGGGTTCATATATCAATTCCGAGTGCAATTCGGACATAACGATTTACAGGAAGGGTTGCGTCACGAGGTAGAGTCCCGAACGCAGGGTCAGTTCGAGTCGTCTACGGAATACATAACGAAAATGCGGATGTATTTCCGATATTTAGATCCGCCCCTATCTTTAGAAGACCAACTCTCCCTTTCCTATCGAAATTTGCGCCCGGATATCGAGCGGCAAATATTCCGGACCGATTTCTCCGACTTCACCGAACTGAAACTAAGGTGCAAGGAAGTAGAACTACGGAATGCCCGCGCTCGAAATTACCGACCCCCGCCGTCCCCCTTGCAATCATTCCTCCCCGCGGCTGCGTACACACCACCGTCCGGGAACCCGAAGATCCAAAGACTTCACGCGGTGGAACAATTAGTTCCGCAGCCAGAACGGACCGCGTTAACGGTTGAACCCACACCCCCTGATTCCCTGATTTCGCCTGTACCCCAAACCCGACCCGTCGCAACCTCCACCCCCCAGACGACACCCCAAAAGCCGAGAAACCCGAAGACGGAACGCAAAAAGGAACCCCCACCGGCCGTCCGTTCGACAACCGTACGTTGTTATAATTATCGTGAACAGGGGCACGTGTACCGGGAATGCCCGCACGAGTTGGGCTCCTTTCGCCGTGTGTGTGGATTGCCGGGCCACATTGTCAACACTTGCCCGCGTTGCCGTCATGTCCGAGCGGGAAACCTGAGGGGGGAGGCCAGTGAAGGTACCCTCCCCCAGCGCTTCGGAACCACGCCTGCCCAGTAGACCTGTGAACCCCTTTAAACACCCCGACCTCCCAGCCTCGCAGTTACGAAATACTCGCTGGATAGGCAATTCTTGGTTCTGCATTTGGCGTTGGCGAATTCGTCGACAATCATACCAAGCGCATATTTTGTACCCCGATATTCTGTACCCTGGATTAAACTACTGTATACCCCCGTTAGTATTAGTTCTATATACCCCTTTCTTGCGGATTGTAACGGGAAAACCCGTCACAATATATAATACTCATTGTGGAGTGTTATGTATACCTCGTATTCACATCAAATGAATGTAAATGCGACACTTCCTTGCTAGGAAATAGCTTTTCCAGATATCTACGTATCGTAGCAATAGAGTTCTAATGCTTCTTAAAACGGGATATCGCATTTCATTTCTATGTTTCGTGATAAGGTATAACATTCATTGCGAAGTATCATGTATACCTTGTATTCACTTCAAAAGAATGTAAACGCGACACTTCCTTTGCTAGGAAATAGCGTTTCCAGATGTCTACGTACCGAAACAATAGAGTTCTAATGCTTCTTAAAACGAGATGTCGCATCTCATTTCTATGTTTCATGATAAGATATAATATTCATTGCGAAGTGCCATGTATACATCGCATACATTTCAATTGAATGTAAATGCGACACTTCAATGCTAGGAAATAGCGTTTGCAGATGTCTACGTATCGAAGCAATAGGGTTCTAATGTTTCTTCAAACGAGATATCGCACCTCATTTCTGTGCTTCATGGTAAGATATAATATTCATTGCGAAGTGTCATGTATACCTCGTATTCGCTTCAAAAGAATGTAAATGCGGCACTTGCTTGCCAGGAAATAGCGTTTGCAGCTATCTACATTTCGAAGCAATGGTGTTTTAAAGCTTCTTAAAACAAGATATCTCATCTCATTTCTACGTTTCATGATAAGATATAATATTCATTGCGATGTGTCGTGTATACCTCGCATACACTTCAAATGAATGTAAATGCGACACTTCCTTGCTAGGAAGTAGCGTTTCCAGATGTCTACGTATCGAAACTATAGGTTTCTATTGCTTCTTAAAACGAGATGTTGCATTATATTTCTATGTTTCATGATAAGATATAATATTCATTGCGAAGCGTCATGTATACCTCATATTCACTTGAAAAGAATGTAAATGCGACACTATCTTGTAGGAAAAAGCGTTTCCAGACGCCTACGTATCGAAACAATAGGTTTCTATTGCATCTTAAAGCTAGATGTTGCATCCTATTTCTATGTTTCATGATAAGATATAAAATTCGTTGCGAAGCGTCATGTATTCCTCGTATTCACTTCAAAAGGTGGTAAGTGCGACACTTCCATAATAGGAAATAGCGTTTGCAGTTGTCTCCGTATCGAAGCAGTAGTGTTCCAATGCTCTTTAAATCGCGATATCGCATCTCATTTCTATGTTTCATGATAAGATATAATATTCATTGCGAAGATTAATGTATTCCTCGTACTCGCTTCAAAAGAATGTAAATGCGACATTTCCTTGCTAGCAAATAGCGTTTGCATATGTCTGCGCATCGAAGCAATAGTGTTCTAATGCTTCTTAAAACGCGATATCGCATCTCATTTCTGTGTTGGATGATAGGATACAATATTCATTGCGAAGTGTCACTTATGCCTCGTATTCACTTCAAAGGAAAGTAAATGCGACACTTCTTTGCTATGAAGTAGAGTTTGCGGATGTCAACGTATCGTAACAATAGGGTTCTTATGCTCTTTATATCGCGATATCGCATCTCATTTATATGTTACATGATAAGATATAATATTCATTACGAAGTGTCATGTATACCCCGTATTCACTTCAAAAGAATGTAAATACGACACTTCCTTGCTAGCAAATAACGTTTGCAGATGTGTACGTATCGAGGCAATATAGTTCTAATGCTTCTTAAAACGCGATATCGCATCTCGTTTCTATGTTTCATGTTAAGATATATTATTCATTGCGAAGTGTCACTTGTACCTCGCACACCCTTCAAATCAATGTAAATGCGTCAGTTCCTTGGTGGGAAATAGTGTTTGCAGATGTCTACGTATCGAAGCAATAGAGTTCTAATGCATCTTAAATCGTCATATCGCATCCCATTTCTATGTTTCATGATAAGATATAATGTTCCTTGCGAAGTGCCATGTATACATCGTCTGCATTTCAAAAGATTGTAAATACCACACTTCCTTGCATACCTCATCTGCACTTCAACAGATTGTAAATGCCACACTTCCGTGCTAGGAAATAGCGTTCCCAGATGTCTAGGTATCGAGGCAATAGAGTTGTAATTATTCTTAAAACGCGATATCGCATCTCATTTCTGTGTTTCATGATATGATATAATATTCATTGCGAAGTGTTATGTATACCTCGTCTACACTACAAAAGAATGTAACTGCGACTCTTTCTTGCTAGGAAATAGCTTTTCCAGATGTCTACGTATCGAAGCAATAGAGTTGTAATCCTTCTTAAAACGCGATATGGCATCGCAGTTCTATGTTACATGATAAGATATAATATTCATAGCGAAGTGTTATGTATGTCTCGTTTATACTTCAAAAAAATTGGAAATACCACAGCTCCTTGCCAGGATATAGCAATTCCAGATGTCTATGATCGAAACAATTGAGTTCAAATGCCTCTCTAAACGCGATATCGCACCTCATTTCTAAGTTTCAAGATGTGATATAATATTCTTTGCGCAGTATTATGTATACCTCGTCTACACCTCAAAAGAATGTAAATGCCACACTTGCCTGCTAGGATATAGCGTGTCCAGATGTCTACGTCTCGAAGCAATATAGTAGTAATGCTTCTAAAAACGCGATATCGCATGTCAGTTCTATGTTTCCTGACAAGGTATATTCATTGCAAAGTGCCAAGTATATCCCGTCAACACTTTAAAAGAATGTAAATGCCACACTTCCTTGCTAGGAAATGTGTTTCCAGATATCCACGTATCGAAGCAATAAAGTTCTAATGCTCCTTAAAACGCGATATAGCATCTTATTTCTATGTTTCATGATACGATATAATGGCCATTGCGAACTGTTATGTATACCACGTTTGCCCTTCAAAAGAATGTAAATGCCACACTTGCTTGCTAGGAAATGCGTTTCCAGATGTCTGCGAATCGAGGTAATAGAGTTCTAATGCTTCTTAATACGCGATATCGCATCGCAGTTCTATGCTTCATGATAAGACATAATATTCATTGCGAAGTGTTATGTATACCTCCTCTACACATCAAAAGAATGTAAAGGCCACACAACCTTTCTAGGAAGTAGCGTTACCAGTTGTCTACGTAAAAAAGCAATGGAGTTCTAATGTTTCTTAAAACGCGATATAGCTTCTCATTTCTATGCTTCATGAAAAGATATAGTATTCGTTCCGAAGTGTTATGTATATCTCGTCTGCACATCAAAAGAATGTAAATGCCACACTTTCATCCTAGGAAATAGCGTTTCCAGATCTCTACGTATCGAAGCAATAGAGTTCTAGTGCTTCTTTAAACGGGACATCGCATCGCATTTCTATGTTTCATGATAAGATATAACACTCATTGCGAAGTATTATGTATACTTCGCCTATACTCCGAATGAAAGTAAATGCCACGCTTCCTTGCTGGGAAGTATTCCTCCATTTCTTCGATACGCGGACAACAGGAAACGCATTTCCTAGGATGGAAGTGTGCAATTTACATTCTTTTGTAGTGTACACGACGTATACATAACACTTCGCAATGAACATTATATCTTATCGTGCAACATAGAAATGAGATGCGATATCGCGTTTTAAGAAGCATTAGAACACTAATGCTCCGATACGTAGACATCTGGATACGCATTTCCTAGCAAGGAAGTGTGGCATTCGCATTCTTTTGAAGTGTAGACGAGGCATACATAACACTCCCCAATGAATATTATATCATATCATGAAACGTAGAAATGAGATGCGATATCACGTTTTGAGAAGCATTAGAACTCTACGGCAACGGTCCGTAGATATCGGGAAACGCTAATTGCTAGGAAGGAAGTGTGGCACTTACACTCTTTTGAAGGGTAGTTGAGGAATACGTTACACTTCGCAATAAATACTATGTCATATCATGAAACATAGAAATGAGATACGATATCCCGTTTTAAGAAGCATTAGAACTCTATTCCTTCGACACTTGGACTTCTGGAAACGCCATTTCTAGCAAGGAAGTGTGGCAGTTACATTCTTTTGAAGAGCACAAGCGGTATATACAACACTTTGCAATGAATATTATATCTTGTCATGAAACATAGAAGTGCGAAGCGATTTCGCGTTTTACGAAGCATTAGAACTCCATTGCATCGATACGTAGATATCTATAGACGCATTTCCTAGCAAGGAAGTGTGGCATTTACATTCTTTCGAAGTATAGACAAAGCATACATAACACCTCGCAATGAATATTATGTCCTATCATGAAACATGGAAATGAGATGCGTTATCGCTCTTTAAGGAGCATTAAATCTTTATTGCTTCGATACGTAGACATCAGGAAACGCATTTCCTAGCAAGGTAGTGTGGCATTTATATTCTTTTGAAGTGTAGACCAGGTATACGTAGCACTTCGCAATGAATATTACATCTTATCATGAAACACAGAAATGGGAAGCGGTATCGCGTTTTAAAACGCATTAGAACTCTGTAGCATCGATACATAGTCATTTGGATAGCATTTCCTGGCATGGAAGTGTGGCATTTACATTCTTTTGAAGTGTAGTCGAGGTGTCCATAACGCTCCGCAATGAATATTACATCATATCATGAAACATAGAAATGAGAGGAGATATCGCGTTCTAAGAAGCATTAGAACTGCATTGCTTAGATACGTGGACATCTGGAAACGCATTCCCCGGCAAGAATGTGTGGCATTCACATTCATTTGAAGTGTAGACGAGGTATACGTAACGTTTCGCAATGAATATTATGTTTTATCGTGCAACATCGAACTGAGGTGCGATATCGCGCTTTAAGAAGCATTAAGACGCTATTGCTTCTATACGTGGATATCTGGAAACGCTATTCCCTAGCAAGGAAGTGTGGCATTTATATTCATTTGAAGTGTATACGAGGTATACATAACACTTCGCTGTGAATATTATAACTTATCATGAATCATAGAAATGAGATGCGACATGTCGTTCTAACAAGCATTAGAGTTGTATTGTTTCGGTACGTAGACATCTGGAAACGCTATTTCCTAGCAAGGAAATGTCGCGTTTACTTTCTTCTGAAGTGTAGACGAGGTATACATGACACTGCGCAATGAACATTATATCTTATCATGAAACATAGAAGTGAGATGCGATATCGCGTTATAGGAACCATTAGAACTCTATTGCTTCGATACGCAGACATCTGCGTACGCTATTTCCTAGCAAGGAAGTGTCGCATTTACATTCTCTTGAGGTGAATACGAAGTATACATGACACTTCGCAATGAATATTATAACTTATCACGTAACATAGAAATGAGATGCGATATCGCGATTTAAGAAGCATTGGAACACTATTGCTACCATACGTAGACATCTGCAAACAATATTTCCTAGCAAGGAAGTGTCGCATTTACATTCTTGTGAAAGGAAATCGAGGTATACATGACACTTCGCAATTAATATTATATCTTATCACGAAATATAGAAATGAAATGCGACATCTAGTTTTAAGAAGCATTAGAACTCTATTGCGACGATACGTAGACATCTGAAAACGCTATTTCCTAGCATGGAAGTGTCGCATTTACATTCTTATGGAGTGAATACGAGGAATACATGACTCTTCCAAATGAATATTATGCCTTATCATGAAGCATAGATATTAGATGCGATATCGCGTTTTGAGAAGCATTAGAACTCTATTGCTGCGATACGTAGACATCTGCGATCGTAATTTCGTAGCAAGGAAGTGTCGCATTTACATTCTTTTGGACGGAATACGAGGTAGACATGATACTTCGCAATGAATACTATATTTTATCACGAAACATAGAAATGGTATGCGATATCGCGATTGAAGAGGCATTAGATCTCTATTGCTACGTTACTTAGACATCTGCAAACGCTATTTCCTAGCAAAGGAAATCTCGCATTTACGTTCATTTGAAGTGTATGCGAGGTATACATGAAACTTTACAATGAATATTATATCTAATCATGAAACGTAGAAATGAGATGCAACATCTCGTTTTAAGAAGCATTAGAACTCTATTGTTTCCATAAGAAAACATCTGAAAACGCTATTTCCTAGCAAGGACGTGTCGCATTTACATTCTTTTGAAGTGAGTACGTGGAATACATGACACTTCGCCATGAATATTATATCTCATCATTAAACATAGAAGTGAGGTACGATATCGCGTTTTGAGAAGCATTAGAACTCTATTGCTACTAGACGTAGATATCTTCAATCGTAATTTCCTTGCAAGGAAGTGTCGCATTTACATTCTTTTGGACGGAATACGAGGTAGACATGATACTTCGCAATGAATATTATATCTTATCATGAAACGTAGAAATGAGATGCGATATCGCGTTTTGAGAAGCATTAGAGCTCTATTGCGTCGGTACGTAGACACCTGCAGACGCTAATTCCTAGCAAGGAAGTGTCGCATTTACATTCATCTGAAGTGCAGACGAGGAATACATAGCACTTCGCAATGAATGTTATGGGTTATCATGAAACAGAGAAGTGAGATGCGATATCGCGTTTTAAGTAGTATTAGAACACTATTCTTTCTGTACCTAGACAACTGGAAGCGCTATTTCCTAGCAAAGGAAATCTCGCATTTACGTTCATTTGAAGTGAATACGGGGTATGCATGACATTTCGCAATGAATATAATATCTTATCATGAAACATAGAAATGAGATGCGATATCCCGTTTTAAGAAGCATTAGCACACAATTGCTACGATATGTAGACATCTGCAAACGCTATTTCCTAGCAAGGAAGTGTCGCAGTTACATTTTTTTGAAGTGTCACGTCCTGAAGTCGCGAAAGCGCTCGTCACGTGGACACTTATCGTAGCCGTTCCCGAAATCGAAGCGAATTGCGCAGAGCTGGGTTCGTCGGCGGACAAGACTCGATTTACTCGTTACAAAGACGTGCAACTTACCTTTCGATGCTCCAGGCGTCGTCGCTCTCCTCATCCTCGTAGCGTGGAGTGGAATCCTCCCTCGCGTATGTGTGGCGTCGCATCCCCGTTCCGTGGCGGCGAGTATGCGCGTTGCCAGCGTGTAGGGGATCCGGATGCTGGAGGATATGCGGATGCTGATCTGTGGCCGTCGAGTTTGGCGGGCGCCGTCTGTGGTTGGCAGGCGGTACACTTTGCTAGGAAGTAGCGTTAGCAGATATCTACGTATCGAAGCAATAGATTTCTAATGCTTCTTAAAAAGCAATGTTGCATCGCAGTTCTATGTTTCATGATGAGATACAATATTCATTGCAAAGTGTTATGTATACTTCATCTGCTCTACAAAAGAATGAAAATGCCACACTTCCTTGCTAAGAAATAGCGTTTCCAGATGTCAAAGCATCGAAGCAATTGATTTCCAATGCTTCTTTAAACGGGATATCAACTCTCAGTTCTATGTTTCACGATAAGATACAGTATTCATTGCGAAGTGTCATGTAGGCCTCGCATACACTTCAAATGAATTTAAATGCTACATTTCCTTCCTAGGATGTAGGGTTTGCAGATGTCTACGTATCGAAGCAATAGAATTCTAATGCTTCTTAAATCGCCATGTTGCATCTCATTTCTATGTTTCACGATAAGATATAATATTCATTGTTCAGTGTTATGTATATCTCGTCTACTCTTCAAATGAATGTAAATGCGACACTCCCTTGCTAGGAAGTAGCGTTTGCAGATTTCATCGTATGGAACCAATAGACTTCTAACGCTTCTTAAATCGCAATGTCGCATATCATTTCTGTGTTTCATGATAAGATATAATATTCATTGTGCAGTGTTATGTATATCTCGTCTATACTTCAAATGAATGTAAATGCGACACTTCCTTGCCAGGAAATAGCGTTTGCAGATGTCTACGTATCCTAGCATTAGAGTTCTAATGCTTCTCAAAAAGCGATATCGCTACTCATTACTATGTTTCATGATAATATATAATATTCATTGTGGAGTGTTATGTATGGCTCGTATTCACTTCTAAAGAATGTAAGTACGTCACTTCCTTGCTTGGAAATAGCGTTTGCAGGTGTCTACGTATCGAAGCAATAGATTTCTAAAGCTTGCTAATTCGCGATATCGCATGCCGTATCTATGTTCCATGATAATTTATAATATTCATTGCGAAGAGTCATGTATACCTTGCATACTTTTCAAATGAATGTGAATGCGACAGTTCCTTGGTAGGAAATAGCGTTTTCAGATATCTACGTATCGAAGAAATAGAGTTCTAATGCTTCTTATATCGTGATATCGCATCGCATTTCTATGTTTGATGATTGTGCCTCGTATTCACTTCAAAAGAAAGTAAATGCGACACTTCATTGCCAGGAAGTAAAGTTTGCAGGTGTCTACGTATCGTAACGATAGGGTTCTTATGCTCTTTATATCGCGATATCGAATCACATTCATATGTTATATGATAAGATATAATATTCATTGCAAATTTTCATCTATACCTCGCACACACTTCAAGTGAATGTAAATGCAACACTTCCATGCAAGGAAATAGCGTTTGCAGATGTCTACGTATCGCAGCAATAGAGTTCCAATGCTTCTTAAAAGGCGATATCGATTCTCATTTCTATGTTTCATGATAAGATATAAAATTCATTGCGAAGTGTCGCTCATACCTCGCATACACTTCAAATGAATGTAAATGCGGCACTTCATTGCTTGGAAATAGCGCTTGCAGATGTCTCCGTATCGGAGCAGTAGTATTCTAATGCTTCTTAAATCGCGATATCGCATCTCATTCATATGTTTCATGATAAGATATAATATTCATTGCGGAGAGTAATGTATCCCTCGCACTCGCTTCAAAAGAATGTAAATGCGACATTTCCTTGCTAGCAAATAGCGTTTGCATATGTCTACGTATCGAAGCAATAGTGTTGTAATGCTTTCTAAACGAGATATGGCATCTCATATCTATGTTTCATGCTAAAATATAATTCTCATTGCGAAGTGTCATGTATACCTCGCATAAACTTCAAATGAATGTGAATGCGACAGTTCCTTGCTAGCAAATAGCGTTTGCAGATATCTACGTATCGAAGCAATAGATTTCTAAAGCTTCTTAAATCGCGATATCACATCTCATTTCTATGTTTCATGATAAGATACAATAGTCATTTTGCAGTGTTATGAATACCTCGTATTCACTTCAAAAGAATGTAAATGCGACACTTCCTTGCTTGGAAATACCGTTTGCATATTTCTACGTATCGAAGCAATAGGGATCTAATGCTTCTTAATTCGCCATATCGGTTCTCATTCCTATATTTCATGACAATATATAATATTCACAGCGAAGTGTCATGTATACCTCGCATACACTTCAAATGAATGTAAATGCGACACTTCCTTGCTAGGAAGTAGCGTTTGCAGATGTCTACGTGTCGAAGCAATAGACATCTAATGTTTCATAAATCGCCATATCGCATCTCATTTCTATGTTTCATGATGAGATATAATATTCATTGTGCAGCGTTATGTATACCTCGTATTCACTTCAAGAGAATGTAAACGCGAGACTTCGTTACCAGGATATAGCGTTTGCAGATGTCTACGTATCGTACCTTTAGTTTTCTGATGCTTCTCAAAACGCGATATCGCTTCTCATTACCATGTTTCATTATATTATATAATATTCATTGTGGAGTGTCATGTATACCTCGTATTCCTTTCAAAAGAATGTAAATGGGACACTTCCTTGCTAGGAAGTAGCGTTTGCGGATGTCTACGTATCGAAGCAATAGGGATCTAATGCTACTTAAATCGCCATATCGCTTCCCATTCCTATGTTTCATGATAATATAGAATATTCACTGCGAAGTGTCATGTATACCTCGCATACACTTCAAATGAATGTATATGCGACACTTCCTTGCTAGGAAATAGCGTTTGTAGATGTCTACGTATAGAAGCAATAGTTTTCTAATGCTTCTTAAATCGTCATATCGCATCTCATATCTACGTTTCACGATAAGATATAGTATTCACTAGGAAGTGTCATGTATACCTCGTATTCCTTTCAAAAGAATGTAAATGCGACTCTTCCTTGCTAGGAAATAGCGTTTGCAGATGTCTACGTATCGAAGAAATAGTTTTCTAATGCTTCTTAAATCGTCATATCGCATCTCATATCTACGTTTCACGATAAGATATAGTATTCACTGCGAAGTGTCATGTATACCTCGTATTCCTTTCAATTGAACGTAAATGCGACACTTCCTTGCTAGGAAATAGCGTTTGCAGATGTCTACGTATCGAAGCAATAGTGTTCTTATGCTCTTTATATCGCGATATCGCATCACATTCATATGTTACATGATAAGATATAATACTCATTGCAAAGATTCATCTATACCTCGCACACACTTCAAGTGAATGTAAATGCGACACTTCCATGCAAGGAAATAGCGTTTGCAGATGTCTACGTATCGTAGCAATAGAGTTCCAATGCTTCTTAAAAGGCGATATCGATTCTCATTTCTATGTTTCATGATAAGATATAAAATTCATTGCGAAGTGTCGCTCATACCTCGCATACACTTCAAATGAATGTAAATGCGACACTTCATTGCTTGGAAATAGCGCTTGCAGATGTCTCCGTATCGGAGCAGTAGTGTTCTAATGCTTCTTAAATCGCGATATCGCATCTCATTCATATGTTTCATGATAAGATATAATATTCATAGCGGAGAGTAATGTATCCCTCGCACTCGCTTCAAAAGAATGTAAATGCGACATTTCCTTGCTAGCAAATAGCGTTTGCATATGTCTACGTATCGAAGCAATAGTGTTGTAGTGCTTCCTAAACGAGATATGGCATCTCATATCTATGTTTCATGCTAAAATATAATACTCATTGCGAAGTGTCATGTATACCTCGCATAAACTTCAAATGAATGTGAATGCGACAGTTCCTTGCTAGGAAATAGCGTTTGCAGATATCTACGTATCGGAGCAGTAGTATTCTAATGCTTCTTAAATCGCGATATCGCATCTCATTCATATGTTTCATGATAAGATATAATATTCATAGCGGAGAGTAATGTATCCCTCGCACTCGCTTCAAAAGAATGTAAATGCGACATTTCCTTGCTAGCAAATAGCGTTTGCATATGTCTACGTATCGAAGCAATAGTGTTGTAGTGCTTCCTAAACGAGATATGGCATCTCATATCTATGTTTCATGCTAAAATATAATACTCATTGCGAAGTGTCATGTATACCTCGCATAAACTTCAAATGAATGTGAATGCGACAGTTCCTTGCTAGGAAATAGCGTTTGCAGATATCTACGTATCGGAGCAGTAGTATTCTAATGCTTCTTAAATCGCGATATCGCATCTCATTCATATGTTTCATGATAAGATATAATATTCATTGCGGAGAGTAATGTATCCCTCGCACTCGCTTCAAAAGAATGTAAATGCGACACTTCATTGCTTGGAAATAGCGCTTGCAGATGTCTCCGTATCGAAGCAATAGTGTTGTAATGCTTTCTAAACGAGATATGGCATCTCATATCTATGTTTCATGCTAAAATATAATTCTCATTGCGAAGTGTCATGTATCCCTCGCACTCGCTTCAAAAGAATGTAAATGCGACATTTCCTTGCTAGCAAATAGAGTTTGCATATGTCTACGTATCGAAGCAATAGTGTTGTAGTGCTTCCTAAACGAGATATGGCATCTCATATCTATGTTTCATGCTAAAATATAATACTCATTGCGAAGTGTCATGTATACCTCGCATAAACTTCAAATGAATGTGAATGCGACAGTTCCTTGCTAGGAAATAGCGTTTGCAGATATCTACGTATCGAAGCAATAGAGTTCTAAAGCTTCTTATATCGCGATATCACATCTCATTTCTATGTTTCATGATAAGATACAATATTCATTTTGCAGTGTTATGAATACCTCGTATTCACTTCAAAAGAATGTAAATGCGACACTTCCTTGCTTGGAAATACCGTTTGCAGATTTCTACGTATCGAAGCAATAGACATCTAATGTTTCATAAATCGCCATATCGCATCTCATTTCTATGTTTCATGATAAGATACAATATTCATTGTGCAGTGTTATGAATACCTTGTATTCACTTCAAAAGAATGTAAATGCGACACTTCCTTGCTTGGAAATACCGTTTGCAGATTTCTACGTATCGAAGCAATAGGGATCTAATGCTTCTTAATTCGCCATATCGGTTCTCATTCCTATATTTCATGACAATATATAATATTCACTGCGAAGTGTCATGTATACCTCGCACACACTTCAAATGAATGTAAATGCGACACTTCCTTGATAGGAAGTAGCGTTTGCAGATATCCACGTATCGAAGCAATAGAGTTCTAATGCTTCTTAAATCGTCATATCGCATCTCATTTCTATGTTTCATGATAAGATATAATATTCATTGCGAAGTGTCATGTATACCTCGTATTCACTTCAAAAGAATGTAAATGCGACACTTCCTTGCTAGGAAATAGCGTTTGCAGATGTCTACGAATCGAAGCAATAGACATCTAATGCTTCATAAATCGCCATATCGCATCACATTTCTATATTTCATGATAATATATAATATTCATTGCGAAGAGTCATGTATACCTCGTATTCACTTCGGAAGAATGTAAATGCGACACTTCCTTGCTAGGAAATAGCGTTTGCAGATGTCTACGTATCGAAGCAATAGTTTTCTAATGCTTCTTAAATCGTCATATCGCATCTCATATCTACGTTTCACGATAAGATATAATATTCATTGCGAAGTGTCATGTATACCTCGTATTCCTTTCAAAAGAATGTAAATGCGACACTTCCTTGCTAGGCAGTAGCGTTTGCAGATGTCTACGTATCGAAGCAATAGTTTTCTAATGCTTCTTAAAACGTCATATCGCACCTCATATCTATGTTTCATGATAATATATAATATTCACTGTGCAGTGTTATGTATACCTCGTATTCACTTCAGAAGAATGTAAATGCGACACTTCCTTGCTAGGAAATAGCGTTTGCAGGTGTCTACGTATCGTAGCATTAGTGCTCTAATGCTTCTCAAAACGCGACATCGTTTCACATTTCTATGTTTCATGATAGTATATAATATTCATTGCGTAGTGTTATGTATACCTCGTATTCACTTCAAAAGAATGTAAATGCGACACTTCCTTACTAGGAAATAGCGTTTGCAGATGTCTACGTATAGAAGCAATAGAGTTTTAAAGCTTCATAAATCGCGATATCGCATCTCATTTCAATGTTTCATGATGAGATATGATATTCATTGTGCAGAGTTATGAATACCTCGTAATCACTTCAAAAGTATGTAAATGCGACACTTCCTTGCTAGGAAATAGCGTTTGCAGATGTCTACGTATCGAAGCAATAGAGATCTAATGCTACATAAATTGCAATATCGCTTCTCATTTCTATGTTTCATCATAATATATAATACTCATTGCGAAGTGTCATGTGTACCTCGCTTACACTTCAAATGAATGTAAATGCGACACTTCCTTGCTAGGAAATAGCGTTCGCAGATGTCTACGTATCGAAGCAATAGAGTTCTAATGCTTCTTAAATAGTCATATAGCATCTTATATCTATGTTTCATGCTAAAATATAATACTCATTGCGAAGTGTCATGTATACCTCGCATAAACTTCAAATGAATGTGAATGCGACAGTTCCTTGCTAGGAAATAGCGTTTGCAGATATCTACGTATCGAAGCAATAGAGTTCTAAAGCTTCTTAAATCGCGATATCACATCTCATTTCTATGTTTCATGATAAGATACAATATTCATTTTGCAGTGTTATGTATACCTCGTATTCACTTCAAAAGAATGTAAATGCGACTCTTCCTTGCTAGGAAATAGCGTCTGCAGATGTCTACGTATCGAAGAAATAGTTTTCTAATGCTTCTTAAATCGTCAAATCGCACCTCATATCTACGTTTCACGATAAGATATAGTATTCACTGCGAAGTGTCATGTATACCTCGTATTCCTTTCAATTGAACGTAAATGCGACACTCCCTTGCTAGGAAATATCGTTTGCAGATGTCTACGTATCGAACCAATAGAGTTCTAATGCATCTTAAATCGTCATATCGCATCTCATTACTATGTTTCATGATAAGATATAATATTCATTGCGAAGTGTCATGTGTACCTCGTATTCACTTCGAAAGAATGTAAGTGCGACACTTCCTTGCTAGAAAGTAGCGTTTGCAGATGTCTACGTATCGAACCAATAGATTTCTAATGCTTCTTAAATCGCCATATCGGATCTCACTTCTATGCTTCATGATAAGATATAATATTCATTGCGGAGTGTTATGTATACCTCGTATTCACTTCAACAGAATGTAAACGCGACACTTCCTTGCCAGGATATAGCGTTTGCAGATGTCTACGTATCCTAGCATTAGAGTTCTAATGCTTCTCAAAAAGCGATATCGCTACTCATTACTATGTTTCATGATAATATATAATATTCATTGTGGAGTGTTATGTATGGCTCGTATTCACTTCTAAAGAATGTAAGTACGACACTTCCTTGCTTGGAAATAGCGTTTGCAGGTGTCTACGTATCGAAGCAATAGATTTCTAAAGCTTGCTAATTCGCGATATCGCATGCTGTATCTATGTTCCATGATAATTTATAATATACATTGCGAAGAGTCATGTATACCTTGCATACTTTTCAAATGAATGTGAATGCGACAGTTCCTTGGTAGGAAATAGCGTTTTCAGATATCTACGTATCGAAGAAATAGAGTTCTAATGCTTCTTATATCGTGATATCGCATCGCATTTCTATGTTTGATGATTGTGCCTCGTATTCACTTCAAAAGAAAGTAAATGCGACACTTCATTGCCAGGAAGTAAAGTTTGCAGGTGTCTACGTATCGTAACGATAGGGTTCTTATGCTCTTTATATCGCGATATCGAATCACATTCATATGTTACATGATAAGATATAATACTCATTGCAAAGTTTCATCTATACCTCGCACACACTTCAAGTGAATGTAAATGCGACACTTCCATGCAAGGAAATAGCGTTTGCATATGTCTACGTATCGAAGCAATAGTGTTGTAGTGCTTCCTAAACGAGATATGGCATCTCATATCTATGTTTCATGCTAAAATATAATACTCATTGCGAAGTGTCATGTATACGTCGCATAAACTTCAAATGAATGTGAATGCGACAGTTCCTTGCTAGGAAATAGCGTTTGCAGATATCTACGTATCGAAGCAATAGAGTTCTAAAGCTTCTTAAATCGCGATATCACATCTCATTTCTATGTTTCATGATAAGATACAATATTCATTTTGCAGTGTTATGAATACCTCGTATTCACTTCAAAAGAATGTAAATGCGACACTTCCTTGCTTGGAAATACCGTTTGCAGATTTCTACGTATCGAAGCAATAGGGATCTAATGCTTCTTAATTCGCCATACCGGTTCTCATTCCTATTTTTCATGACAATATATAATATTCACAGCGAAGTGTCATGTATACCTCGCATACACTTCAAATGAATGTAAATGCGACACTTCCTTGCTAGGAAGTAGCGTTTGCAGATGTCTACGTGTCGAAGCAATAGACATCTAATGTTTCATAAATCGCCATATCGCATCTCATTTCTATGTTTCATGATAAGATATAATATTAATTGTGGAAAGTTATGTCTACATCGTATTCACCTCAAAATAATGTAAGTGCGACACTTCCTTGCCAGGAAATAGCGTTTGCAGATATCTAGGTATCGAAGCACTAGAGTTCTTATGCTTCTCAAAACGCGGTATCGCATCTCATTTCTATGTTTCATGATGAGATGTAATAATCATTGCGAAGTGTCATGTATACCTCGTATTCACTTCAGAGGAATGTAAATGCGACACTTCCATGCTTGGATATAGCGTTTGCAGATGTCTACGTATCGTACCAATAAATTTCTAATGCATCTTAAAACGCGATATCGCATCTCACTTCTATGTTTCATGATAAGATATAATATTCATTGCGAAATGCCACTTACACCTCGCATACACTTCAAAGGAATGTAAACGCGACACATCCTTCCTAAGAAATAGCGTTTGCAAATGTCTACGTATCGAAGCAATAGAGTTCTAATGGTTCTTCTAACACGATATCGCATCTCTTTTCTATGTTTCATGATAAGATATAATCTTCATTGTGGATTGTTATGTATACCCGTATTTACTTCGAAAGAATGTAAATGCGACGCTACCTTGCTAGGAAATAGCGTATGCAGATGTCTACGTATCGAAGCAATAGAATTCTAATGCTACTTGAAACGCGATATCGCACCTCATTTCTATGTTTCATGATAAGATATGATATTCATTGTGCAGTGTTATGTATACCTCGTATTCACTTCAAAAGAATGTTAATGCGACACTTCCTTCCTAGGATACAGCGTTTGCAGATGTCTACGTATCGTAGCAATAGATTTCTAATGCTTCTTAAAACGCGACATCGCATCTCATTTCTATGTTTCATGATAAGATATAATATTCATTGCGAAATATCATGTATACCTCGTATTCACATCAATTGAATGTAAGTGCGACACTTCCTTGCTAGGAAATAGCGTCTGCAGATGTCTACGTATGGTAGGAATAGAGCTCTAATGCTACTTGAAACGCGATATCGAACCTCATTTCTATGTTTCATGATAAGATATGATATTCATTGTGCAGTGTTATGTATACCTCGTATTCACTTCAAAAGAATGTTAATGCGACACTTCCTTCCTAGGATACAGCGTTTGCAGATGTCTACGTATCGTAGCAATAGATTTCTAATGCTTCTTAAAACGCGATATCGCATCTCATTTCTATGTTTCATGATAAGATATAATATTCATTGCGAAATGTCATGTATACCTCGTATTCACATCAATTGAATGTAAGTGCGACACTTCCTTGCTAGGAAATAGCGTCTGCAGATGTCTACGTATGGTAGCAATAGAGTTCTAATGCTTCTTGAAACGCGATATCGCACCTCATTTCTATGTTTCATGATAAGATATGATATTCATTGTGCAGTGTTATGTATACCTCGTATTCACTTCAAAAGAATGTTAATGCGACACTTCCTTCCTAGGATATCGCGTTTGCAGATGTCCACGTATCGAAGCAATAGTGTTCTAATGCTTCCAAAAACGCGGTATCGCCCCGCATATCTATGTTTCATGACAAGGTATAATATTCATTGTGCAGTGTTATGTATACCTCATATCCACTTCAAAAGATTGTAAATGCGACACTTCCTTGCTAGGAAATAACGTTTGCGAATGTCTACGTATCGTACCAATAAATTTCTAATGCATCTTAAAACGCGATATCGCATCTCACTTCTATGTTTCATGACAAGATATAATATTCATTGCGAAGTGTCATGTACACCTCGTATTCACTTAAAAAGAATTAAATGCGACACTTCCTTGCTTGGAAATAGCGTTTGCAGATGTCTACGTATCGTAGCAGTAGTGTTCAAATGCTTCTTGAAACGCGATATTGCATCTCATTTCTATGTTTCATAATATGGTATAATATTCATTGGGAAGTGTCATGTATACCTCGTAATCACTTCAAAAGAACGTAAACGCGACACTTCCTTGCTAGGAAATGTCGTTCGCTGATGTCTACGTATCGTTGCAATAGAATTCTAATGCTTCTTAAATCGCGATATCTCCCCTAATCTTTATGTTTCATGATAAGATGTAATATTCAATGCGAAGTGTCATGTATACCTCGTACTCACTTCAAAAGAATGAAAATGCGACACTTCCTTGCTAGGAAATAGCGTTTGCAGATGTCTAGGTATCGTAGCAATAGATTTCAAATGCTTCTTGAAACGCGATATCGCATCTCACTTCTATGTTTCATGATGAGATATAATATTCATTGCGAAATGTCACTTATACCTCGCATACACGTCAAAAGAATGTAAATGCGACACTTCTTTCCTAGGAAATAGCGTTTGCAGATGTCTACGTATCGAACCAATATATTTCTAATGCTTCTTAAATCGCCATATCGCATCCCATTTCTATGTTTCATGATAAGATATAATATTCATTGCGAAGTATCATGTATACCTCGTATTCACTTCAAAAGAATGTAAATGCGACGCTTCCTTGCTAGGAAATAGCATTTGCAGATGTCTACGTATCGTAGCATTAGAGTTCTAATGCTTCTCAAAACGCGATATCGCTACTCAATGCTATGTTTCATGATAATATATAATATTCATTGGGGAGGGTTATGTATATCTCGTATTCACTTCAAAAGAATGTAAATGGGACACTTCCTTGCTTGGAAATAGCGTTTGCAGATGTCTGCGTATCGTGGCATTAGAGTTCTAATGCTTCTCAAAACGCGGTATCGCTTCTCATTTCTATGTTTCGTGATAGTATATAATATTCATTGCGAAGTGCCACGTATATCTCGCATACACTTCAATTGAATGTACATGCGACACTTCCTTCCTAGGATGTAGCGTTTGCAGATGTCTACGTATCGAAGCAATGGAGTTCTAATGCTTCTTAAATCGTCATATCGCATCTCATTTCTATGTTTCATGATAAGATATAGTATTCACTGTGCAGTGTTATGTATACCTCGTATTCACTTCAAGAGAATGTAAATGCGACACTTCCCTGCCAGGAAATAGCGTTTGCAGATGTCTACGTCTCGTAGCATTAGAGTTCTAATGCTTCTCAAAACGCGATATAGCTATTCGTTACTATGTTTCATGATAATATATAATATTCACTGTGGAGTGTTATGTATACCTCGTATTCACATCAGAAGTATGTAAATGCGACACTTCCTTGCTAGGAAATAGCGTTTGCATATGCCCACGTATCGAAGCAATAGATTTCTAAAGCTTGCTAACTCGCGATATCGCACCTCATATCTATGTTTCATGATAATATATAATATTCATTGCGAAGTTTCATGTATACCTCGCATACAATGCAAACGAATGTGATTGCGACAGTTCCTTGCTGGGAAATAGTGTTTGCAGATGCCTACGTATCGAAGCAATAGAGTTCTAATGCTTCTTAAATCGTAATATCGCATCTCATTTCAATGTTTCATGATAAGATATAATATTCATTTCGAAGTGTCGCGTATACCTCGTATTCCTTTCAAAAGAATGTAAATGCGGCACTTCCCTGCTAGGAAGTAGCGTTTGCAGCTGTCTACGTATCGAAGCAATAGTGTTCTAATGCTTCTTAAATCGCGATATCGCATCTCATTTCTACGTTTCATGATATGATATAATATTCATTGTGCAGTGTTATGTATACCCCTTATTCACTTCAAAAGAATGTAAATGCTACAATTTCTTGCTAGCAAATAGCGTTTGCAGATGTCTACGTATCGAAGCAATAGGTATCTAATACTTCCTAAAACGCCATATCGCTTCTCATTTCTATGTTTCATGATAATATATAATATTCACTGGGAAGTGTCATGTATACCTCGCATACACTTCAAATGAATGTAAATGCGACGCTTCCTTGCTAGGAAATAGTGTTTGCAGATGTCTTCGTATCGTGTCATTAGAGTTCTAATGCATCTCAAAACGCGATATCGCTTCTCATTTCTATGTTTCATGATAATATATAGTATTCATTGCGAAGTGTTATGTATACCTCGTATTCACTTCCAAAGGATGTAAATGCGACACTTCCTTGCTTGGAAATAGCGTTTGCAGATGTCTACGTATCGAAGCAATAGAGTTCTAATGCTTCTTAAATCGCCATATTGCATCACATTTCTATGATTCATGATAAGATATAATATTCAATGTGGAGTGCTATGTATACCTCGTATTCACTTCAAAAGATTGTATACGCGACACTACCTTGCCAGGAAATAGCGTTTGCAGATGTCTACGTATCGTAGCATTAGAGTTCTAATACTTCTCAAAACGTGATATTGCTACTCATTACTATGATTCATGATAATATATAATATTCATTGTGGGGTGTTATGTATACCTCGTATTCACCTCAAAAGAATGTAAATGCAACACTTCCTTGCTAGGAAGTAGCGTTTGCAGATGTCTACGTATCGAAGCAATAGGATTCTAACGCTTCTTAAAACGTCATATCGCATCTCATTTCTATGTTTCATGTTAGGATATAATATTCATTGTGGAGTGTTATGTATACCTCGTATTCACTTCAAAAGAATGTAAACGCGACACTTCCTTGCCAGGAAATAGCGTTTGCAGATGTCTACGTATGGTAGCATTAGAGTTCTAATGCTTCTCAAAACGCGATATCGCTACTCATTACTATGTTTCATGATAATATATAATACTCATTGTGGAGTGTTATGTATACCTCGTATTCACTTCCAAAGAATGTAAATGCGACACTTCCTTGCTTGGAAGTAGCGTTTGCAGATATCTACGTATCGAAGCAATAGAGTTCTAAAGCTTCTTAAATCGTCATATCGCATCTCATTTCTATGTTTCATGATAAGATATAATATTCATTGCGAAGTGTCAGGTATACCTCGAATTCCTTTCAAAAGAATGTAAATGCGGCACTTCCTTGCTAGGAAGTAGCGTTTGCAGATGTCTACGTATAGAAGAAATAGAATTCTAACGCTTCTTAGATCGTCATATCGCATCTCATTTCTATGTTTCATGATAATATATTATATTCACTGTGGAGTGTTATGTATACCTCGTATTCATTTCAAAAGAATGTAAATGCGACCCTTCCTTGCTAGGAAACAGCGTTTGCAGATGTCTACGTACCGTAGCATTAGTGCTCTAATGCTTCTCAAAACGCGACATCGTTTCTCCTTTCTATGTTTCATGATAGTATATAATATTCATTGCGTAGTGCCATGTATACCTCGGATACACTTAAAATGAATGTAAATGCGACACTTCCTTGGTAGGAAATAGCGTTTGCAGAAGTCTACGTATCGTAGCAATAGTGTTCTGACTACCCTCAAAACGCGATGTCGCATCTCATTCGCATGTTTCATGATAAGATATAATATTCATTGCGAAGTAGCATGTATACCTCGCATACACTTCAAATGAATGTAAATGCGACACATCCTTGCTAGGAAATAGAGTTGGCAGATGTCTACGTATCGTAGCAATTGAGTTCTAATGCATCTTAAAACGAGATATCGGATTCCATTTCAATGTTTCATGATAAGATATAATATACATTGTGCAGGGTTATGTATACCTCATATTCACTTCAGAAGAATGTAAATGCGACACTTACTTACTGGGAAATAGCGTTTGCAGATGTCAACATATCATAGCAATAGAGTTCTAATGCTTTTTATATCGCGACATCGCATCACATTTCTATGTTTCATGATAAGATATAATATTCATTGCGAAGTGTCATGAATACATCGTATTCACTTCAAAAGAATGTAAATGCTACATCTCCTTGCTAGGAAATAGCGCTTGCAGATTTCACCGAATAGAAGCAATAGAGATCTATTGCTTCTTAAATCGCGATATCGCATCACATTTCTATGTTTCGTGATAAGGTATAATATTCATTGTGGAGTTTTATGTATACCCCGTATACACTTCAAAAGAATGTAAATGCGACGCTTCCTTGCTAGGTACTAGCGCTTCCTGATGTCTGCGTTTCGAAGCAATAGAGTTCTAATGCATCTTAAAATGCGATATCGCAACTCATTTCTTTGTTTCGTGATAAGATATAATATTCATAGCGAAGTGTCATGTATGCCTTGTATTCACTTCATATAAGTGTAAACGCGACACTTCCTTGCTAGGCATTAGCGTTTGTAGTTGACTTCGTATCGTAGCAATAGTGTTCTAATGCTCCTTAAAACGCGATATCGCATCTCATTTCTATGCTTCATGATATGATATAATATTCATTGCGAAGTGTCACTTATACCTCGCATACACTTCAAATGAATGTAACTGCGACACTTCCATGCTAGGATATAGCGTTTGCAGAAGTCTACGTATCGAAGCAATAGAGTTCTAATGCTTCTTAAATCGCGATATCGCATCTCGTTTCTATGCTTCATGATAAGATATAATATTCATTGCGAAGTGTCATGTATACCTCGCATACACTTCAGATGAATGTAAATGCGACACTTCCTTGCTAGGAAATAGCGTTTGCAGATGTCTACGTATCGAAGCAATAGAGTTCTAATGCTTCTTAAATCGCGATATCGCATCTCGTTTCTATGTTTCATGATAAGATATAATATTCATTGCGAAGTGTCATGTATACCTCGCATACACTTCAAATGATTGTAAATGCGACACTTCCTTGCTAGGAAATAGCGTTTGCAGATTGCTTCGTATCGAAGCAATAGTTTTCTAATGCTTCTTAAATCGCTATATCGCATCTCATTTCTATGTTTGGTGACAAGATATAATATTCATTGTGCAGTATTATGTATATCTCGTCTATACTTCTAATGAATGTAAATGCAACACTTCCTTCCTAGGAAGTAGCGTTTGCAGATGTCTACGTATGGAAGCAATAGGGACCTAGTGCTTCTTAAATCGCCATATCGCATCTCATTTCTATGTTTCATGATAAGATATAATATTCAATTTGCAGTGTTATGTATACCTCGCATACACTTCAAATGATTGTAAGTGCGACACTTCCTTGCTAGGAAATAGCGTTTGCAGATTGCTTCGTATCGAAGCAATAGTTTTCTAATGCTTCTTAAATCGCGATATCGCATCTCATTTCTATGTTTGGTGACAAGATATAATATTCATTGTGCAGTATTATGTATATCCCGTCTATACTTCGAATGAATGTAAATGCAACAATTCCTTCCTAGGAAGTAGCGTTTGCAGATGTCTACGTATGGAAGCAATAGGGATCTAGTGCTTCTTAAATCGCCATATCGCATCTCATTTCTATGTTTCATGATAAGATATAATATTCAATTTGCAGTGTTATGTATACCTCGTATTCACTTGAAAAGAATGTAAATGCGACAATTCCTAGCTAGGAAATAGCGTTTGGAGATTGCTTCGTATCGAAGCAATAGTTTTCTAATGCTTCTTAAATCGCGATATCGCATCTCATTTCTATGTTTGGTGACAAGATATAATATTCATTGTGCAGTATTATGTATATCTCGTCTATACTTCAAATGAAAGTAAATGCGACACTTCCTTGCTAGGAAGTAGCGTTTGCAGATGTCTACGTATGGAAGCAATAGGGATCTAATGCTTCTGAAATCGTCATATCGCATCTCATATCAGCGTTTCCTGATAAGATATAATATTCATTGCGAAGTGTCATGTATACATCGTATTCCTTTCTAAAGAATGTGAATGTGACAGTTCCTTGCTAGGAAATAGTGTTTGCAGATATCTACGTATCGAAGCAATAGAATTCCAAAGCTTCTTAAATCGCGATATCGCATCTCATTTTTATGTTTCATGATAAGATATAATATTCATTGTGCAGTGTTATGAATATTTCGTATTCATTTCAAAAGAATGTAAATGCGACACTTCCTTGCTTGGCAATAGCGTTTGTTGATGTCTACGTATCGAAGCAATAGAGTTCTAATGCTTCTTAAATCGCGATATCGCATCTCATTTCTATGTTTCGTGATAATATATAATATTCACTGCGAAGTGTCATGTATACCTCGCATACACTTCAAATGAATGTAAATGCTACACTTCCTTGCTAGGAAATAGCGTTTACAGATATCTACGTATCGTAGCAATTGTGTTCTAATGCATCTCAAAACGCGATGTCGCATCTCATTTCTATGCTTCATGTTAAGATATAATATTCACTGCGAAGAGTCATGTATACCTCGCATACACTTCAAATGAATGTAAATGCGACACTTCCATACTAGGAGATAGCGTTTGCAGATGCCTACTCATCGAAGCAATACATTTCTAATTCTTCCTAAAACGAGATATCGCATCTGATTTCAGTGTTTAATGATAAGGTATAATATTCATTGCGAAGTGTCATGTATACCTCGTATTCACTTCAAATGAATGTGAATGCGACAGTTCCTTGCTAGGAAATAGTGTTTGCAGATGTCTACGTATCGAAGTAATAGATTTCTAATGCTTCTTAAATCGCCATATCGCATCTCATTTCTATGTTTCATGATGAGATATAATATTCATTGTGCAGTGTTATGAATGCCTCGTTTTCACTTCAAAATAATGTAAATGCGACACTTCCTTGCTAGGAAATAGCGATTGCAGATATCTACGTATCGAAGCAATAGTTTTCTAATGCTTCATAAATCGTCATATCGCATCTCATGTCTACGCTTCATGATAATGTATAATATTCATTGTGGAGTGTTATGTATACCTCGTATTCACTTCAAAAGAATGTAAATGCGACACTTCCTGGGTAGGAAGTAGCGTTAGCAGATGTCTACGTATCGAACCAATAGATTTCTGATGCTTCTTAAATCGCCATATCGCTTCTCATTCCTATGTTTCATGATAATATATAATATTCACTGCGAAGTGTCATGTATACCTCGCATACACTTCAGATGAATGTAAATGCGACACTTTCTTGCTAGGAAGTAGCGCTTGCAGATGTCTACGTATCGAAGTAATAGTGTTCTAATGCTTCTTATACCGTCATATCGCATCTCATTTCTATGTCTCATGATAAGATATAATATTCATTGTGCAGTGTTATGTATACCTCGTATTCACCACAAAAGAATGTAAATGCGACACTTCCTTGCTAGGAAGTAGCGTTTGCAGATGTCTACGTATCGAAGCAATAGTGTTCTAATGCTTCTTAAATCGCCATATTACATCACATTTCTATGTTTCATGATAAGATATAAGATTCATTGTGGAGTGTCATGTATACCTCGCATACAATTCAAGTGAACCTAAATGCGACACTTCCTTGCTAGGAAATAGCGTTTGCAGATGTCTACGTATCGAAGCAATAGTGTTCTAATGCTCCTTAAATCGCGATATCGCATCTCATTTCTATGTTTCATGATAGGATATAATATTCATTGCGAAGTGTCATGTATACCTCGTATTCCCTTCAGAAGAATGTAAATGCGACACTTCCTAGCTAGGAACTAGCGTTTGCTGATGTCTACGTATCGAAGCAATAGTGTTCTAGTGCTTCTTAAATCGTCATATCGCATTTCATTTCTATGTTTCGTGATATGATATAATATTCATTGCGAAGTGTCATGTATACCTCGTATTCCTTTCAAAAGAATGTAAATACGACACTTCCTTGCTCGGAAATAGCGTTTGCAGATGTCTACGTATCGAAGCAATAGAGTTCTAATGCTTCTTAAATCGCGATATCGCACCTCATTACTATGTTTCATGATAAGATATAATATTCATTGTGTAGTGTTATGTTTATCTCATCTATACTTCAAATGAATGTAAATGCGACACTTCCTTGCTAGGAAATAGCGTTTGCAGATGTCAGCGTATCGTGGCATTAGAGTTCTAATGCTTCTCAAAACGCGATATCGCATCTCATTTCTATGTTTCATGATAAGATATAATATTCATTGTGCAGAGTTATGTATATCTCGTCTATACTTCAAATGGATGCAAATGCGACACTTCCTTGCTAGGAAGTAGCGTTTGCAGATGTCTACGTATCGTGGTATTAGAGTTTAATGCTTCTCAAAACGCGATATCGCTACTCATTACTATGTTTCATGATAATATATAATATTCATTGTGGAGTGTTATGTATACCTCTTATTCACTTCAAAAGAATGCAAATGCGAAACATCCTTGCTAGGATATAGCGTTTGCAGATGTCTACGTATCGAAGCAACAGAGTTCTAATGCTTCTTAAGTCGCGATATCGCATCTCATTTCTATGTTTCATGACAATATATAATATACATTGCGAAGTGTCATGTATACCTCGCATACACTTAAAATGAATGTAAATGCGACACTTCGTTGCAAGGAAATAGCGTTTGCAGATGTCTACGTATCGAAGCAATAGATTTCTAAAGCTTGCTAATTCGCGATATCGCATCTCACTTCTATGTTTCATGATAAGATATAATATTCATTGTGGAGTGTCAGGTATACCTCGTATTCGTTTCAAAAGAATGTAAATGCGACACTTCCTTGCTAGGAAGTAGCGTTTGCAGATGTCTACGTATCGAAGCAATAGTGTCCTAATACTTCTTAAATCGCGATATCGCATCTCATTTCTATGTTTTATGACAATATATAATATTCATTGCGAAGTGTCATGTATACCTCACATACACTTAAAATGAATGTAAATGCGACACTTCCTTGCTAGGAAATAGCGTTTGCAGATGTCTACGTACCGAAGCACTAGATTTCTAAAGCTTGCTAATTCGCGATATCGCATCTCATATCTATGTTTCATGATAATATATAATATTCATTGCGAAGTGTCATGTATACCTCGCATACACTTAAAATGAATGTAAATGCGACAATTCCTTGCAAGGAAATAGCGTTTGCAGATGTATACGTATCGAAGCAATAGATTTCTAAAGCTTGCTAATTCGCGATATCGCATCTCAAATCTACGTTTCATGATAATATATAATATTCATTGCGAAGTTTCATGTATACCTCGCATACAATTCAAACGAATGTGAATGCGACAGTTCCTTGCAGGGAAATAGTGTTTGTAGATGTCTACGTATCGAAGCAACAGGGTTCTAATGCTTCTTAAATCGTCATATCGCATCTCATTTGTATGTTTCATGATAAGATATAATATTCATTGTGGAGTGTTATGTATACCTCGTATTCACTTCAAAAGAATGTAAATGCGACACTTCCTTGCTAGGAAATAGCGTTTGCAGATGTCTGCGTATCGAAGCAGTAGTGTTCTAATGCTTCTTAAATCGCCATATTGCATCTCATTTCTATGTTTCATGACAAGATATAATATTCATTGTGCAGTGTTATGTATATCTCGTCTATACTTCAAATGGATGTAAATGCGACACTTCCTTGCTAGGAAATAGCGTTTGCAGATGTCTACGTATCGAAGCAGTAGTGTTCTAATGCTTCTTAAATCGCCATATTGCATCTCATTCCTATGTTTCATGATAAGATATAATATTCATTGCGAAGTGTCATGTATACCTCGTATTCCTTTCAAGAGAATGTAAATGCGACACATCCTTGCTAGGAAGTAGCGTTTGCAGATGTCTACGTATCGAAGCAATAGAGTTCTAGTGCGTCTTAAATCGCGATATCGCATCTCATTTCTATGTTTCATGATAAGATATAATATTTATTGCGAAGTGTCATGTATACCTCGTATTCCTCTCAAAAGAATGTAAATGCGACACTTCCTTGCTAGGAAATGGCGTTTGCAGATGTCTGCGTATTGTGGCATTAGTGTTCTAATGCTTCTCAAAACGCGATATCGCATCTCATTTCTATGT
Organism: Xylocopa sonorina; assembly: GCF_050948175.1. NCBI lineage: Eukaryota > Metazoa > Arthropoda > Insecta > Hymenoptera > Apidae > Xylocopa > Xylocopa sonorina. The sequence goes on from NW_027490451.1 coordinate 88,552, forward strand.
TTCATGATAAGATATAATAATCATTGTGCAGTGTTATGTATATCTCGTCTATACTTCAAATGGATGTAAATGCGACACTTCCTTGCTAGGAAATAGCGTTTGCAGATGTCTACGTATCGTGGCATTAGAGTTCTAATGCTTCTCAAAACGCGATATCGCTACTCATTACATTGTTTCATGATAATATATAATATTCATTGTGGAGTGTTATGTATACCTCTTATTCACTTCAAAAGAATGCAAATGCGAAACATCCTTGCTAGGATATAGCGTTTGCAGATGTCTACGTATCGAAGCAACAGAGTTCTAATGCTTCTTAAGTCGCGACATCGCATCTCATTTCTATGTTTCATGACAATATATAATATACATTGCGAAGTGTCATGTATACCTCGCATACACTTAAAATGAATGTAAATGCGACACTTCGTTGCAAGGAAATAGCGTTTGCAGATGTCTACGTATCGAAGCAATAGATTTCTAAAGCTTGCTAATTCGCGATATCGCATCTCACTTCTATGTTTCATGATAAGATATAATATTCATTGTGGAGTGTCAGGTATACCTCGTATTCGTTTCAAAAGAATGTAAATGCGACACTTCCTTGCTAGGAAGTAGCGTTTGCAGATGTCTACGTATCGAAGCAATAGTGTCCTAATACTTCTTAAATCGCGATATCGCATCTCATTTCTATGTTTTATGACAATATATAATATTCATTGCGAAGTGTCATGTATACCTCACATACACTTAAAATGAATGTAAATGCGACACTTCCTTGCTAGGAAATAGCGTTTGCAGATGTCTACGTACCGAAGCACTAGATTTCTAAAGCTTGCTAATTCGCGATATCGCATCTCATATCTATGTTTCATGATAATATATAATATTCATTGCGAAGTGTCATGTATACCTCGCATACACTTAAAATGAATGTAAATGCGACAATTCCTTGCAAGGAAATAGCGTTTGCAGATGTATACGTATCGAAGCAATAGATTTCTAAAGCTTGCTAATTCGCGATATCGCATCTCAAATCTACGTTTCATGATAATATATAATATTCATTGCGAAGTTTCATGTATACCTCGCATACAATTCAAACGAATGTGAATGCGACAGTTCCTTGCAGGGAAATAGTGTTTGTAGATGTCTACGTATCGAAGCAACAGGGTTCTAATGCTTCTTAAATCGTCATATCGCATCTCATTTGTATGTTTCATGATAAGATATAATATTCATTGTGGAGTGTTATGTATACCTCGTATTCACTTCAAAAGAATGTAAATGCGACACTTCCTTGCTAGTGTAACGTCAGGCGTACCGCCTGCCACCCTCCGGCGTCCACCTCATCATCCCCAGCATCCGTATCCGGAGCCCCTGCACACGGGCCACCCGCCGACTCGCCGTCCCTACAGAAGGAGACAAAGGTACGAGAGGGAAGAGGGATGCAGCATGCCGCGCCCACGCGCGATCTCCACACACGAGGGGGAGGACTTCACCCCGTATTACGAGGGCGAGGAGCTCTCCGACACATACTGGGTCGAATCCCCAGCGATCACGAAGCCCTATACGTACTTCTCGTACATGTGGGATTAGAATAAGCACACTACTCATATATGTACATACACACCAACACACACCTAGATTTAAGTAAATATATGTATATATTTTATTCATGCACGGTTATGTTCCGTGCACTCGCGCGCACACTCGACGCTCGCGGCTCACGCTTAACGCGGGCCGCGCCCCACTCCGAACGGCCGCCCCACCACGAGGGCCGAGCGGCCGCCCTACTCCGACCGTCCGCCCCACCGCGAGGGCCCAGCGACTCGCGCGCCGCGCGACCCGAGGAGGTCGCGGACGCGAGATCCGAGAGCCAGTTCGTATCTCATCTCCGAACGGGAGAGTTCCAATCTCACCTCCGAACAGGAGAGTTGGTATCTCATCTCCGAACTGGAGAGTTCGTATCTCATCTCCGAACCGAGGAGTTCTAATCCAGCATCCGAACGATGCACCTCCGATCCGAGCAATAGGCTCATTCGCAACGAGCAATTAGCTCTAATGCATTCGTCTCTATCCATACTCCCATAGCGGAGTCCATTCGATACTTTATACTATTTCTAATTCTCATTGTAATCGCTAGTCAGTAACTTAGAACTTAGTCAAGTGTATTTAGTATAGTGAAATCATAGAATATAGTTTATTTTTACCAGATCCAAAGTATCTTTATTCGAGTTCAAATACAATTCTTTAATTCTACTCCACGGGTACGCTCGCGATTATTCTATTTCTATATCTCATCTGCGATAGTCTTGAGGCTCGACGACTAGAGCGAACCAGCGCTTAGTTGCTCCATCCTCACTTCTACCGTATACAGAATATCTTGCGCCCAGGTTGATCCCGGTAAGCTAGAGCGAACCAACGCTTAGCCGCGCCGTACTCGACCGAAGTTCAAGTATTCTCGACGAGCCTTGCACCTCCGACAAAGCGTACACGACGCGCGGGGAGGAGAGAGTTTATTCGTCGTCTCGCTCGGGAATACGTGGGTGATGCACCAGAATATTCAATTTCCTGCGTTCGAGTCCTGGTTCCTGTGAAGGAGGTTTCCTTCGCCGCACGACCCGTACCTCCGTTCCAGCCGTACGCCGCCGCCATCCCGGTTGCGGATCCAAGGCGTTCCAGGTACCTGGAAAGAGAAATCAGACAGCGGAATCAAGCCTTCGCAAGGTAAGTTTAGTGTTAGTTACCGTTTTATCGAGTCCGAAACGCCAACGAACCCGGTCCGGACGCAATTCGCGTTATTTTCGGGAACGGTTACGACTTTGTGCCACCGTTGCGAGCGCAACCGCACCTCGGGACGTGACACGAAAGTTATTTTTGGTGACAGCGGTGGGATAGCCACGCGTTTCCTCCGGAAATTCCGCCGAAAGGAACCGCGAAACTAGATATGGCAACCCGGACTCCGACAAAAACGCGCCAGCAGACACAGCGAGCCGCCGCGATGGCCGATTCCGAACGCGAAAAACGCACTAGCAGAACGCTCGACTTCCAAGACGCTATCTCCGAGCCTCTTCCTAGTACCGCGCAACAAAGTACTTCCGCGAAACATACGAAAGCGACCGATCCGAGTAATGCCGCGTTGCTCCAGCAAATAGAAATTCTACGTCGTGAAATAGAATCTATTCGCAGAACGCCTGATTTAACGCGCGACGATACTGTTTCTCTAGATATTCCTCGGGGAAATCCGCTTTCCGGACATAATTCGAGCTCCGATTTTAATACAAATAGTTCGCAACACGACGAGCTATCGCTTAAGCAGGCCCTCGAAGCCGTGCCGACATTCGATGGTCAGAACATTCCAATTCTTCAGTTTACCCGAGCGTGTAAACGCGCTTATGAGCTTATCCCTAATGGGTGCGAGCGAACTTTCACACGCCTGCTTAAGGGAAAACTCAAGGGTCGTGCCTACGCCGCGCTAGAAGACGAGCCGTGTTACACAATACTCGAATTAACGGACGTTCTTCGCAGCACTTTTTGCTCCGTAAAATCAGCTCATCATTATCGGGGTGAACTTGCTAATATATTTATGCGCGCGAACGAGCACATTCTAGATTACATCGGTCGAGTAAAAGATCTTAGAACCGCTATAATTGATTGCGAGAGGCTTGCTCGACGAGACACACCGGAATCGCTCGATGACGTAGACGCGCTCACCCTACAATGTTTTAAAGACGGTCTCATTCCGGAAATTCGAATGCAAATGACTATAAGTTCATTCGGTACATTGCGAGAAACGTTCGCTCGAGCGCGGGAGCTCTATCAAATGCACGAACGTGATTGCAACCGGCTAGGTAGATCGCGTGTCGCGCGACCAGAATCGCGCGAAAAACCAGCCGAAATTATTTGCCGAAAATGCAATAATATCGGACATTACGCGACCGAGTGTCGGCTCAGACCGCCATCGCCGTACCGACCGCAGGAATACTTGCGATCCAGGGACGTACCGCCTCCTACTCGAGGCCCCGCGTACGAACAACCGAGACAAATCGTAGCCAGGGACGCGCCCAAATTTTGTCGCTATTGCAAGACCCCGGGGCACGAAATAGGCGAGTGCCGCAAAAGGCAGTACAACAACGCGGTAAATAAAAATTCGGGAAACGACAATGGCCTCCGCACCCGCCGCGAGACAGGTGGCGAGGCCGCGCACCAAGTCCGTCCTCTCGCCGCGAACAACTCCAACGCGGAAATCGACGAAACGCCGCGATAAACATAACCGGAAAAACTAGCACGCCAAACGTAATTTTAAAGTCCGACCTTCTAATTTCACCAACTCGCTTCATGGTGGACACTGGGGCGGAAATAAATATTATAAAACGTTCGGCTCTAAAAGCATCCGCGCGAATCGATAAGTCCGAGATCGTAATAATAACAGGGGTAACCGATGGCAAAACCGCAACCTTAGGGACGGTGAATCTTGTCATTTTCGGTCGCGTCGTCCCTTTTAATGTGGTCGAGGATGATTTTCCCCTTAAACCAAGCGGGATCCTCGGCTCCGGGTTCTGTATGGACGCAGAAATCTCTTTTCCAAATAAAATAATCAAATGGAATGGTAAGAGAATTCCTTTCGAAGACGATATCGAAACACTCGAGGAACCGTCACCGGACTCGAAAATAAAGCCTCTCCTATCGCCGAAACGTAAACAAGCGCCGCGCACGGAATCTATTCCCCCTCCGCCGCCGCGCCCGCCGCGTAAATCATCGCCTCCGCTGAAACGCGATGCAGCAACGAAATCGAAGCTTCGAACGCAAGACAAAGCAGCTTCTCCGAAGTCAGGAGACCGTATCTCCATTCCGCCGAGATCAAATATCGGTATCAAGGTCCGCGTAGTTAATTCGAACCTCGCGGAAGGTATAATTCCCCGTATCGATCTTGCGCCGGGTATATTTTTCGGAAACGCTCTCGTCAGAGTAATTCGGGGCAAAGCGGTAACTCGAATAATTAATTCATCCGACCGCGCCGTCGAAATCGCGTTACCAGAAATCGTACTTGAGCCCGCGCAAATCATGACTCCCCTCCACGAGGAGGATAGTCCGTCGCTGTATCCGGTTTTTTCTAAATCTACTAAATCTAACGTATCCGCCGTACCGATCGGCTCATCCCAAAAAGGGAAAACTTCTATTTCTTTCTCGAGTCAGACACCATATTCGACACTCGAAACTCCTCCTTCGCGTTGCAAAATCGCGAATGTTCAACAAATCTCCTATGCTCAGGCGGTTAAAAATAATATACAACAGGCGCCGTTAAAACAGACATCGAAATCCGCCAATCCTTCGAAATCTCGCCTAGATCGAATTCTTAGTCTCCTCCGTCTCGACCACCTCAACGCAGAGGAAAGAGAGCACGTCGTCCGTCTCGTTCAAAGCACGCAGGAGCTTTTTCACATTGAGGGGGATAAATTAGGGCATACGTCAGCAACCACGCACAAGATTCCAACCGTCGACGACCGCCCCGTCAATGTGAAACAATACCGATTCCCACCAGCTCATAAGGAGGAGATTCGACGACAAGTCGACAAATTTTTACAAAATGGTGTCATCTCTCCGTCAAAATCACCATATAATTCGCCATTGTGGGTTGTCCCAAAGAAACCGGACTCCTTGGGCAACAAGCAATGGCGCGTCGTCATCGACTACCGCGCACTCAATGAGAAATCTGTCGCCGATGCCTATCCCCTCCCTTGCATTACCGAGATACTTGATCAGCTCGGGAGTGCGAAGTATTTTAGTACATTCGATCTCGCGAGCGGATTTCACCAGATCCCAATGGAGCCCGCCGATGCTCCTAAAACTGCTTTTTCGACGCCTCACGGGCATTATGAATTTAAAAGAATGCCATTCGGATTAAAAAATGCGCCAGCGACGTTCCAACGACTTATGGACAATGTCCTGTCCGGTCTCCAGGGGAACGAAATTTTCGTCTATTTGGACGACATTGTTATCTACGCTAGCTCTCTTCAAGAACATCGACTTAAATTCGATAAATTAACTCAACGGCTCAAAGAAGCTAATTTAGTATTGCAGCCGGATAAGTGCGAATTCTTGAGGAGAGAAGTAAGCTATTTGGGTCATATTATCAGTGAGCACGGTGTAAAACCTGACCCTGCGAAAATTAGCGCCGTCAAAAATTTTCCGCGCCCGCGCAACGCGAAACAGATCAAACAATTCCTCGGGCTCGCGGGATACTACAGGCGGTTCATCGCAAATTTTTCTAATATTGCTAAGCCACTTACAAATTTGTTAAAAAAAGACGCGCCCTTTGTATGGCGTAACGAGCAAGAGAATTCATTCGTCAAACTCCGAGATTGCCTATGCGAAGCGCCTATCTTGCAGTACCCCAACTTCAAACAACCATTCGTGATAACGACCGACGCGTCCGCCGAAGCTATTGGTGCTATCTTGAGTCAAGGACCAATAGGCCGCGACTTGCCAATCGCGTACACGTCGCGACTGTTAAACGCTGCGGAGAAAAACTACTCCACGATCGAGAAGGAGTGTCTGGCGATTGTCTACGCCGTCCATTACTTTCGTCCATACATATACGGTAATCAATTCAAACTCGTTACCGACCATCGACCGTTAGTGTGGATGAATTCGGTCAAGGACCCATCAAGTAGACTCGTACGGTGGAAGCTTAAGTTAGCGGAATTTGACTACGAGATGGTCTATAAAAGTGGAAAAACGAACCTTAATGCGGACGCATTGTCGCGGAATCCCGCTCAAATTTTTCCGCTCTCGTATTCAGAAAACTCGGAGGACGACATCTTCGATGTGCCTCCGGAAACCCGTAAAAAGTATACCACACTAGCGCCTCCTCCTACTCCGGTAACATCAGAACCTGAATTACCGACTCCAGGCACATCCTTCCGTACCAACACAGCACCACCTCCGCAAGTCGCCAGCGACAGCACCGACTTCTATACTCCTGCTCCAAATGAATTTATCCGACGCGAACCTCTATTTAATTTCAGCCGTGACGCATTATCAACGCGACGAGACAATGTAGTTGTCTTCGTCACGCAATCTGGGCACCCCTATGACACGGGCGCCAAAGATCTAGCGAACACTGAAAAATTCCTCCTAAACAAAAATCACGTCCTTACCAAAGCCAAAGTCATAAAAATCGGAAACGAATTCCAAATCCAGCTTCCAATCATCGAACATTCCACCAGATCAATCAATTTCCAGACCGTAATAGAAACATTCAGATCCTTGTGCGACGTTGTAAACGAATTACAATTACAAACATTTAGTATCGCACAAACCTATCTAGACTCCGTATCCTGGTCCCGAATCCAGAAAATCCTTCAGGACCTGTTCTACGAAACAACTGTCCAGATTACGGTCTGCCAGGGCCTCATTAAAACCCCTTCGGTCGAAGAGCGACTGAAAATAATAAGAGAAAACCACGACTCCCCTGTGGGAGGTCACAAAGGGGTTAATAAAACTTATTCTCGCATCAGACAACAATACTTTTGGCCAAACATGAAAACACAAATACAAGAATATATTGGCAAATGTAAAAGTTGTCAGACAGAGAAACTGGTCCGGGTAAAGACCAGACAGCCTCTCACTTTAACCGACACCCCTGGCAGGGCATTCGATAAGATTTCAATGGACGTAATGGGTCCTCTTCCCGAAACTTCCGACGGTTATACAAGTATCCTCACGATCCAAGATCTCCTCACTAAATACTCAGTCGCAGTTCCTCTCAAAACCACCACCGCAGTAGACATTGCCGAAGCTTTAATAAAAGAATTCATTTGTAAGTTCGGATGCCCGAAAGGCATACTCACGGACCAAGGTTCGAACTTTATAAATAGCTTGATTAAAGCCATAGCAATCAAATTCCGTATTAAACAATACAAGTCCACTGCGTTCCATCCACAGACAAACGGGTCCGTTGAACGATCTCACCACGTCCTGGCCGAATATCTGAAGCATTACATAGAGTCGAGTAACGATTGGGTGAATTGGTTACCGTATGCAATGTTTTCATACAACACCAGTGTGCACGAGGGTACACTATACACCCCACACGAACTAGTGTTCGGCAGGATAGCTAGGACGCCGTCAGCCACTCCTTTTCAGGACAGCTCTGATAACGAAACCTATAGCGACTATCTTATACAACTTCAGGAGAAAATCTCGAAATCTCAGGATTTGGCTAAAGCCAATCTAGACAATGCGAAACGCCGTTCCAAATATTATTATGACCGAAATCTCAATGTCCAAAACTTCGAGGTAGGCCAATGGGTCTATCTTTTAAAAGAGCCGAACAAACATAAGTTCCAGGCACAGTATTCTGGACCGTACCGTATCCTCGAAATTTTGGGCAATTGTAATGTTAAGCTGAATGTAAAAGGGCGCCATAAAATTGTTCATACGAACAAAATCAAAATTTGTAAACGAATGCATAGTATGCAGAGTGTGGATGCTAGTGAAAGAAAAGTGCGAAAAACTGAAAATGAAGCCAGTGAGAGCAGTGACATTCAAACGAACGCTGAAAGTGAAAGCGACGAAAGTGCCTGTAATCCGAAGGAAGCCCGCAGTCACGGTCCAATCTCCAAACGTTATCGCCAGGATCAACCAGGCGAAAAACCTCAGATTCCGCAGCATCCAGCCGACAGGACCAAGAGAAGGATCCAGCATCCCGAAATCTACCCAACAGACAAGAGATCTCGGCATGGCCGAGATTCTTTTTCCAAGGGGGGTGGTGTAACGTCAGGCGTACCGCCTGCCACCCTCCGGCGTCCACCTCATCATCCCCAGCATCCGTATCCGGAGCCCCTGCACACGGGCCACCCGCCGACTCGCCGTCCCTACAGAAGGAGACAAAGGTACGAGAGGGAAGAGGGATGCAGCATGCCGCGCCCACGCGCGATCTCCACACACGAGGGGGAGGACTTCACCCCGTATTACGAGGGCGAGGAGCTCTCCGACACATACTGGGTCGAATCCCCAGCGATCACGAAGCCCTATACGTACTTCTCGTACATGTGGGATTAGAATAAGCACACTACTCATATATGTACATACACACCAACACACACCTAGATTTAAGTAAATATATGTATATATTTTATTCATGCACGGTTATGTTCCGTGCACTCGCGCGCACACTCGACGCTCGCGGCTCACGCTTAACGCGGGCCGCGCCCCACTCCGAACGGCCGCCCCACCACGAGGGCCGAGCGGCCGCCCTACTCCGACCGTCCGCCCCACCGCGAGGGCCCAGCGACTCGCGCGCCGCGCGACCCGAGGAGGTCGCGGACGCGAGATCCGAGAGCCAGTTCGTATCTCATCTCCGAACGGGAGAGTTCCAATCTCACCTCCGAACAGGAGAGTTGGTATCTCATCTCCGAACTGGAGAGTTCGTATCTCATCTCCGAACCGAGGAGTTCTAATCCAGCATCCGAACGATGCACCTCCGATCCGAGCAATAGGCTCATTCGCAACGAGCAATTAGCTCTAATGCATTCGTCTCTATCCATACTCCCATAGCGGAGTCCATTCGATACTTTATACTATTTCTAATTCTCATTGTAATCGCTAGTCAGTAACTTAGAACTTAGTCAAGTGTATTTAGTATAGTGAAATCATAGAATATAGTTTATTTTTACCAGATCCAAAGTATCTTTATTCGAGTTCAAATACAATTCCTTAATTCTACTCCACGGGTACGCTCGCGATTATTCTATTTCTATATCTCATCTGCGATAGTCTTGAGGCTCGACGACTAGAGCGAACCAGCGCTTAGTTGCTCCATCCTCACTTCTACCGTATACAGAATATCTTGCGCCCAGGTTGATCCCGGTAAGCTAGAGCGAACCAACGCTTAGCCGCGCCGTACTCGACCGAAGTTCAAGTATTCTCGACGAGCCTTGCACCTCCGACAAAGCGTACACGACGCGCGGGGAGGAGAGAGTTTATTCGTCGTCTCGCTCGGGAATACGTGGGTGATGCACCAGAATATTCAATTTCCTGCGTTCGAGTCCTGGTTCCTGTGAAGGAGGTTTCCTTCGCCGCACGACCCGTACCTCCGTTCCAGCCGTACGCCGCCGCCATCCCGGTTGCGGATCCAAGGCGTTCCAGGTACCTGGAAAGAGAAATCAGACAGCGGAATCAAGCCTTCGCAAGGTAAGTTTAGTGTTAGTTACCGTTTTATCGAGTCCGAAACGCCAACGAACCCGGTCCGGACGCAATTCGCGTTATTTTCGGGAACGGTTACGACTTTGTGCCACCGTTGCGAGCGCAACCGCACCTCGGGACGTGACACTAGGAAATAGCGTTTGCAGATGTCTGCGTATCGAAGCAGTAGTGTTCTAATGCTTCTTAAATCGCCATATTGCATCTCATTTCTATGTTTCATGACAAGATATAATATTCATTGTGCAGTGTTATGTATATCTCGTCTATACTTCAAATGGATGTAAATGCGACACTTCCTTGCTAGGAAATAGCGTTTGCAGATGTCTACGTATCGAAGCAGTAGTGTTCTAATGCTTCTTAAATCGCCATATTGCATCTCATTCCTATGTTTCATGATAAGATATAATATTCATTGCGAAGTGTCATGTATACCTCGTATTCCTTTCAAGAGAATGTAAATGCGACACATCCTTGCTAGGAAGTAGCGTTTGCAGATGTCTACGTATCGAAGCAATAGAGTTCTAGTGCGTCTTAAATCGCGATATCGCATCTCATTTCTATGTTTCATGATAAGATATAATATTTATTGCGAAGTGTCATGTATACCTCGTATTCCTCTCAAAAGAATGTAAATGCGACACTTCCTTGCTAGGAAATGGCGTTTGCAGATGTCTGCGTATTGTGGCATTAGTGTTCTAATGCTTCTCAAAACGCGATATCGCATCTCATTTCTATGTTTCATGATAAGATATAATAATCATTGTGCAGTGTTATGTATATCTCGTCTATACTTCAAATGGATGTAAATGCGACACTTCCTTGCTAGGAAATAGCGTTTGCAGATGTCTACGTATCGTGGCATTAGAGTTCTAATGCTTCTCAAAACGCGATATCGCTACTCATTACATTGTTTCATGATAATATATAATATTCATTGTGGAGTGTTATGTATACCTCGTATTCACTTCAATAGAATGTAAATGCGACACTTCCTTGCTAGGAAATAGCGTTTGCAGATGTCTACGTACCGAAGCAATAGATTTCTAAATCTTTCTAATTCGCGATATGGCATCTCATTTCTATGTTTGATGATAAGATATAATATTCATTGTGGAGTGTCAGGTATACCTCGTATTCGTTTCAAAAGAATGTAAATGCGACACTTCCTTGCTAGGAAGTAGCGTTTGCAGATGTCTACGTATCGAAGCAATAGTGTCCTAATACTTCTTAAATCGCGATATCGCATCTCTTTTCTATGTTTCATGACAATATATAATTTTCATTGCGAAGTGTCATGTATACCTCACATACACTTAAAATGAATGTAAATGCGACACTTCCTTGCTAGGAAATAGCGTTTGCAGATGTCTACGTACCGAAGCACTAGATTTCTAAAGCTTGCTAATTCGCGATATCGCATCTCATATCTATGTTTCGTGATAATATATAATATTCATTGCGAAGTTTCATGTATACCTCGCATACGATTCAAGCGAATGTGAATGCGACAGTTCCTTGCTGGGAAATAGCGTTTGCATATGTCTACGTATCGAAACAATAGAGTTCTAATACTTCTTATATCGTCATATCGCATCTCATTTCTATGTTTCATGATAAGATATAATATTTATTGCGAAGTGTCATGTATACCTCGTATTCCTCTCAAAAGAATGTAATTCGACACTTCCTTGCTAGGAAATGGCGTTTGCAGATGTCTGCGTATCGTGGCATTAGTGTTCTAATGCTTCTCAAAACGCGATATCGCTTCACATCTCTATGTTTCATGATAAGATATAATATTCATTGTGGAGTGTTATGTATTCCTCGTATACACTTCAAAAGAATGTAAATACGACACTTCCTTGCTAGGAAACAGCGTTTGCAGATGTCTGCGTGTCGTAGCAATTGTCTTCTAACGCTTCTTAAAACGCGGTATCGCATCTAATTTCTATGTTTCATGATAAGATATACTATTCATTGCGAAGTGCCATGTGTACCCCGCATACACTTCAAATGAATGTAAATGTGGCATTTCCTTGCTAGGAAATAGCGTTTGCAGATGTCTGCGTATCGAAGCAGTAGTGTTCTAATGCTTCTTAAATCGCCATATTGCATCTCATTTCTATGTTTCATGACAAGATATAATATTCATTGTGCAGTGTTATGTATATCTCGTCTATACTTCAAATGGATGTAAATGCGACACTTCCTTGCTAGGAAATAGCGTTTGCAGATGTCTACGTATCGAAGCAGTAGTGTTCTAATGCTTCTTAAATCGCCATATTGCATCTCATTCCTATGTTTCATGATAAGATATAATATTCATTGCGAAGTGTCATGTATACCTCGTATTCCTTTCAAGAGAATGTAAATGCGACACATCCTTGCTAGGAAGTAGCGTTTGCAGATGTCTACGTATCGAAGCAATAGAGTTCTAGTGCGTCTTAAATCGCGATATCGCATCTCATTTCTATGTTTCATGATAAGATATAATATTTATTGCGAAGTGTCATGTATACCTCGTATTCCTCTCAAAAGAATGTAAATGCGACACTTCCTTGCTAGGAAATGGCGTTTGCAGATGTCTGCGTATTGTGGCATTAGTGTTCTAATGCTTCTCAAAACGCGATATCGCATCTCATTTCTATGTTTCATGATAAGATATAATAATCATTGTGCAGTGTTATGTATATCTCGTCTATACTTCAAATGGATGTAAATGCGACACTTCCTTGCTAGGAAATAGCGTTTGCAGATGTCTACGTATCGTGGCATTAGAGTTCTAATGCTTCTCAAAACGCGATATCGCTACTCATTACATTGTTTCATGATAATATATAATATTCATTGTGGAGTGTTATGTATACCTCGTATTCACTTCAATAGAATGTAAATGCGACACTTCCTTGCTAGGAAATAGCGTTTGCAGATGTCTACGTACCGAAGCAATAGAGTTCTAAAGCTTGCTAATTCGCGATAACGCATCTCATTTCTATGTTTCATGATAAGATATAATATTCATTGATGAGTGTTATGTATACCTCGTATTCACTCGAAGGAATGTAAACGCGACACTTCCTTGCCAGGATATAGCATTTGCAGATGTCCACGTATCGTAGCAACAGTATTCTAATGCTTGTCAAAACGCGATATAGCATCTCATTTCTATGTCTCATTATAAGATATAATATTCATTGCGATATGGCATGTATACCTCGCATTCACTTCAAAAGGATGTAAATGCTAAACTTCCTTGCAAGGAAGTAGCGTTTGCAGATGTCTACGTATCGAAGCAGTAGTGTTCTAATGCTTCTTAAATCGCGATATAGCATCTCATTTCTATGTTTCATGATAAGATATAATATTCATTGTGGAGCTTATGTATTCCTCGTATTCACGTCAAAAGAATGTAAATGCGACACTTCCTTGCTAGGAAATTGCGTTTGCAGATGTCTGCGCATCGTGGCATTAGTGTTCTAATGCTTCTCAGAACGCGATGTCGCATCTCATTTCTATGTTTCATGATAAGATATAATATTCAGAGTGCAGTGTTACGTATACCTCGTATTCACTTCAAAAGAATGTAAATGCGACACTTCTTTGCTAGAATGTAGAGTTTGCAGGTGTCTACGTATGGAAGCAATAGAGTTCTAGTGCTTCTTAAAACGCGATATCGCATTTCATTTCTATGTTTCATGATAAGATATAGTATTCATTGTGCAGTGATATGTATACCTCGTATTCACTTCAAAAGAATATAAACGCGACACTTCCTTGCTAGGAAATATCGTTTGCAGATGTCTACGTATCGAAGCAATAGAGTTCTAATGCTTCTTAAATCGCGATATCGCACCTCATTTCTATGTTTCATGATAATATATAATATTCATTGTGGAGTGTTATGTATACCTCGTATTCGCTTCAAAAGAATGTAAATGCGACACTTCCTTGCTAGGAAGTAGCGTTTGCAGATGTCTACGTATCGAAGCAATAGTGTTCTAATGCTTCTCAAATTGCCATATTACATCACATTTCTATGTTTCATGATAAGATATAATATTCATTGTGGAGTGTTATGTATACCTCGTATTCACTTCAAAAGAATGTAAGTGCGACACTTCCTTGCTAGGAAGTAGCGCTGGCAGATGTCTACTTATCTAAGCAATAGACATCTAATGCTTCATAAATCGCCATATCGCATCTCATTTCTATGCTTCATGATAAGATATAATATTCATTGCGAAGTGTTATGTATACCTCGTATTCACTTCAAAAGAATGTAAATGCGACACTTCCTTGCAAGGTAATAGCCTTTGCAGATGTCTGCGTATCGAAGCAATAGATTTCTAAATCTTGCTAATTCGCGATATCGATCCTCATATCTATGTTAAATGATAATTTATAATATTCATTGCGAAATGTCAGGTATACCTCGCACACACTTCAACTGAATGTGAATGCGACAGTTCCTTGCAAGGAAATAGTGATTGCTGATGTCTACGTATCGATGTAATAGAGTTCTAATGCTTCTTAAATCGCGATATAGCATCTCATTTCTATGTTTCATGATAAGATATAATATTCAGTGGGCAGTGTTATGCTTACCTCGGATTCACTTCAGAAGAATGTAAATGCGACACTTCCTTGCTAGGAAGTAGCGTTTGCAGATGTCTACGTATCGAAGCAGTAGTGTTCTAATGCTTCTTAAATCGCGATATCGCATCTCATTTCTATGTTTCATGACAATATATAATATTCATTGCGAAGTGTCATGTATACCTCGCGTGCACTTAAAATGAATGTAAATGCGACACTTCCTTGCAAGGAAATAGCGTTTGCAGATGTCTACGTATCGTGGGATTAGAGTTCTAATGCTTCTCAAAACGCGAAATCGCTTCACATTTCTATGTTTCATGATAAGATATAATATTCATTGTGGAGCTTATGTATTCCTCGTATTCACGTCAAAAGAATGTAAATGCGACACTTCCTTGCTAGGAAATAGCGTTTGCAGATGTCTGCGCATCGTGGCATTAGAGTTCTAATGCTTCTCAGAACGCGATGTCGCATCTCATTTCTATGTTTCATGATAAGATATAATATTCAGAGTGCAGTGTTACGTATACCTCGTATTCACTTCAAAAGAATGTAAATGCGACACTTCCTTGCTAGGAAATAGCGTTTGCAAATATCTACGTATCGAAGCAGTAGTGTTCTAATGCTTCTTAAATCGCGATATCGCATCTCATTTCTATGTTTCATGACAATATATAATATTCATTGCGAAGTGTCATGTATACCTCGCGTGCACTTAAAATGAATGTAAATGCGACACTTCCTTGCAAGGAAATAGCGTTTGCAGATGTCTACGTATCGTGGGATTAGCGTTCTAATGCTTCTCAAAACGCGAAATCGCTTCACATTTCTATGTTTCATGATAAGATATAATATTCATTGTGGAGCTTATGTATTCCTCGTATTCACGTCAAAAGAATGTAAATGCGACACTTCCTTGCTAGGAAATAGCGTTTGCAGATGTCTGCGCATCGTGGCATTAGAGTTCTAATGCTTCTCAGAACGCGATGTCGCATCTCATTTCTATGTTTCATGATAAGATATAATATTCAGAGTGCAGTGTTACGTATACCTCGTATTCACTTCAAAAGAATGTAAATGCGACACTTCCTTGCTAGGAAATAGCGTTTGCAAATGTCTACGTATCAGAGAAATAGAGTTCTAATGCCCCTCAAAAACGCGATATCGCATCTCAACTCTATGTCTCATGATAAGATATAATAATCATTGCGAAGTGTCATGTGTACCTCGTATTCACTTCAAAAGAATATAAATGCCGTACTTCCTTGCTAGGATGTAGCGCTTGCAGAAGTCTACGCATTGAAGCACGGGGGTTCTAATGCAACTTAGAACGCGATATCGCATCTCATTTCTATGTCTCATGATAAGATATACTATTCACTCCGAAGTGTCATGGGTACCTCGTATTCACTTCAAAAGAATGTAAATGCGACACTTCTTTGCTAGAATGTAGAGTTTGCAGGTGTCTACGTATGGAAGCAATAGAGTTCTAGTGCTTCTTAAAACGCCATATCGCATCTCATATCTATGTTTCATAATAAGATATAATATTCATTGTGCAGTTTTATGTATATCTCGTCTATACTTCAAACGGATGTAAATGCGACACTTCCTTGCTAGGAAATAGCGTTTGCAGATGTCTACGTATCGTGGCATTAGATTTCTAATGCTTTCAAAACACGGTATCATTACTCACTACTGTGTTTCATGAGAATATATAATATTCATTGTGGTGTGTTATGTATACCTCGTATTCACTTCAAAAGAATGTAAATGCGACACTTCCTTGGTGGGTAGTAGCGTTTGCAGATGTCTACGTATCGAAGCAATAGAGTTCTAATGCTTCTTAAATCGTCATATCGCATCACATATCTAAGTTTCATGATATGATATAATATTCATTGCGATGTGTCATGTATACCTCGTATTCCTTTCAAAAGAATGTAACTGCGACACCTACTTGCTGGGAAATAGCGTTTGCAGTTGTCTACGTATCGAAGCAATAGTGTTCTAATGATACTTAAATCGCGATATCGCATCTCATTTCTATGTTTCATGATATGACATAATATTCATTGTGCAGTGTTATGTATACCTCGTATTCACTTAAAAAGAATGTAAATGCGACACTTCCTTGCAAGGAAATAGCGTTTGCAGATGTCTGCGTATCGAAGCAATAGAGTTCTAATGCCTCTTTATTCGCCATATCGCATCTCATTTCTATGTTTCATGATAAGATATAATATTCATTACGAAGTGCGATGTATACCTCGTATACACTTCAATTGAATGTTCATGCGACAATTCCTTCCTAGGAAATAGCGTTTGCAGATGTCTACGTATCGAAGCAATAGACATCCAATGTTTCATAAATCGTCATATCGCATCACATTTCTATGTTTCATGATAAGATATAATATTCTTTGTGCAGTGTTATGTATACCTCGTATTCACCTCAAAAGAATGTAAATGCGACGCTTCCTTCCTAGGAAATAGCGTTTGCAGATGCCTACGTATCGAAGCAATAGAGTTCTAATGCTTCTCAGAACGCGATATCGCTACTCATTACTACGATTCATGATAATATATTATATTCATTGTGGAGTGTTAAGTGTACCTCGTATTCACTTCAAAAGAATGTAAATGCGACACTTCCTTGCTAGGAAGTAGCGTTTGCAGATGTCTACGTATCGAAGCAATAGTGCTCTAATGCTTCTTAAATCGCCATATTACATCACATTTCTATGTTTCATGTTAAGATATAATATTCATTGTGGAGTGTTATGTATACCTCGTATTCACTTCAAAAGAATGTAAATGCGACACTTCCTTGGTAGGTAGTATCGTTTGCAGATGTCTACGTATCGAAGCAATAGAGTTCTAATGCTTCATAAATCGTCATATCGCATCACATATCTACGTTTCGTGATATGATATAATATTCATTGCGATGTGTCATGTATACCTCGTATTCCTTTCAAAAGAATGTAACTGCGACACTTCCTTCCTGGGAAATAGCGTTTGCTGATGTCTACGTATCGAAGCAATAGTGTTCTAATGATTCTTAAATCGCGATATCGCATCTCATTCCTATGTTCCTTGATATGATATAATATTCATTGTGCAGTGTTATGTATACCTCGTATTCACTTGAAAAGAATGTAAATGCTACACTTCCTTCCAAGGAAGTAGTGTTTGCAGCTGTCTACGTATCGAAGCAATAGATTTCTAATGCTTCTTAAATCGTCATATCGCATCTCATTTCCATGTTTCATGATAAGATATAATATTCATTGTGCAGTGTTATGTATACCTCGTATTCACTTAAAAAGAATGTAAATGCGACACTTTCTTGGTAGGTAGTAGCGTTTGCAGATGTCTACGTATCGAAGCAATACAGTTCTAATGCTTCTTAAATCGTCATATCGCATCACATATCTAAGTTTCATGATATGATATAATATTCATTGCGATGTGTCATGTATACCTCGTATTCCTTTCAAAAGAATGTAACTGCGACACCTACTTGCTGGGAAATAGCGATTGCAGTTGTCTACGTATCGAAGCAATAGTGTTCTAATGATACTTAAATCGCGATATCGCATCTCATTTCTATGTTTCATGATATGACATAATATTCATTGTGCAGTGTTATGTATACCTCGTATTCACTTAAAAAGAATGTAAATGCGACACTTCCTTGCAAGGAAATAGCGTTTGCAGATGTCTGCGTATCGAAGCAATAGAGTTCTAATGATTCTTAAATCGTCATATCGCATCCCATTTCTATGTTTCATGATAAGATATAATATTCATTGCGAAGTGTCATGTATACCTCGTATTCCTTTCAAAAGAATGTAGATGCGCCACTTCCTTGCTAGGAAGTAGCGTCTGCAGATGTCTACGTATCGAAGCAATAGAATTCTAATGCCTCTTTATTCGCCATATCGCATCTCATTTCTATGTTTCATGATAAGATATAATATTCATTACGAAGTGCGATGTATACCTCGTATACACTTCAATTGAATGTTCATGCGACAATTCCTTCCTAGGAAATAGCGTTTGCAGATGTCTACGTATCGAAGCAATAGACATCCAATGTTTCATAAATCGTCATATCGCATCACATTTCTATGTTTCATGATAAGATATAATATTCTTTGTGCAGTGTTATGTATACCTCGTATTCACCTCAAAAGAATGTAAATGCGACACTTCCTTCCTAGGAAATAGCGTTTGCAGATGCCTACGTATCGAAGCAATAGAGTTCTAATGCTTCTCAGAACGCGATATCGCTACTCATTACTACGATTCATGATAATATATTATATTCATTGTGGAGTGTTATGTATACCTCGTATTCACTTCAAAAGAATGTAAATGCGACACTTCCTTGGTAGGTAGTATCGTTTGCAGATGTCTACGTATCGAAGCAATAGAGTTCTAATGCTTCATAAATCGTCATATCGCATCACATATCTACGTTTCGTGATATGATATAATATTCATTGCGATGTGTCATGTATACCTCGTATTCCTTTCGAAAGAATGTAAATGCGACACTTCCTTGCTAGGATATAGCGTTTGCAGATGTCTCCGTATAGAAGCAATAGAGATATAATGCTTCTCAAAACGCGATATCGCTACTCATTACTATGTTTCATGATAATATATAATATTCACTGTGGAGTGTGATGTATACCTCGTATTCACTTCAAAGAAATGTGAATGCGACACTTCCTTGCTAGGAAATAGCGTTTGCAGATGTCTACGTATCGAAGCAATAGATTTCTAAAGCTTGCTAATTCGCGATATCGCATCGCATTTCTATGTTTCATGATTAGATATAATATTCATTGTGCAGTGTTATGTATATCTCGTCTATACTTCAAATGAATGTAAATGCGACATTTCCTTGCTAGGAAATAGCGTTTGCAGATGTCTACGTATCGTAGCAACAGAGGTCTAATGCTTCTTATATCGCGTTATCGCATCTCATTCCATGTTTCATGATAAGATATAATATTCATTGCGAAGTGTCATGTATACCTTGTATTCACTTCAAATGAGTGTAAACGCGACACTTCCTTGCTAGGCATTAGCGTTTGTAGATGTTTACGTACCGAGGCAGTAGAGTTCTAATGGTCCTTAAAACGCGGTATCGCATCTCACTTTTATGTTTCATGATAGTTATAATATTCATTGCGAAGTGTCATGTATACCTCGTATTCACTTCAAAAGAATGCAAATGCTACAATTCCGCGCTAGGAAAAGGCGTTTCCGGATGTCTACGTATCGTAGCAATATTGTTCTAATGCTTCTTAAAACGCGATATCGCAACTCATTTCTATGATTCATGATAAGATATAATATTCATTCCGAAGTGTCATGTATACCTCGTATTCACTTCAAAATAATGTAAATGCGAAACTTCCTTGCTAGGAAATAGCGTTTGCAGATGCCACCGTTTCGAAGCAACAGAGCTCTAATGCTTCAAATATTGCGAAATCGCATAACATTCCTATGTTTCATGATACGATATAATATCCATTGTGGAATGTTATGTATACCTCGTATTCACTTCAAATGAACGTATTTGCGACACTTCCTTTATAGGAAATGGCGTTTCCAGATGTCTACGTATCGAAGCAAAAGAGTTCTAATACTTCTTAAAACGCGATATCGCATCTAATTTCTATGTATCATGATAAGATATAATATTAATTGTGGAATGTTATGTCTACATCGTATTCACCTCAAAGGAATGTAAGTGCGTCACTTCCTTGCTAGAAAATAGCGTTTGCAGATGTCTACGTATCGTAGCAACAGAGGTCTAATGCTTCTTAAATCGCGATATCGCACCTCATTCCTATGTTTCATGATAAAATATAATATTAATTGTGGAGTGTCATGTATACCTCGTATCCACTTCAAATGAAGGTTAATGCGACACTTCCTTGCTAGGATATAGCGTTTGCAGATGTCTCCGCATAGAGGCAATAGAGATATAATGCTTCTTAAATCGCGATATCGCATCTCATATACATGTTTCGCGATAAGATGTAATATTCATTGCGAAGTGGCTCGTATACCTCGTCTACACTTCAAATGAATGTAAATGCGACACTTCCTTCCTAGGAAATAGAGTTTGCAGATATCTAGGTATCGAAGCACTAGAGTTCTTATGCTTCTCAAATCGCGATATCGCATCTCATTTCTATGTTTCATGATGAGATGTAATAATCATTGCGAAGTGTCATGTATACCTCGTCTACGCTTCAAATAAATGTAAATGCGACACTTCCTTGCTTGGAAATAGCGTTTGCAGATGCCTCCGTTTCGAAGCAATAGAGTTTTAATGCTTCTTAAAACGCGATAACGCATCTCATTTCCGTGTTTCATGATAAGGTATAATATTCATTGCGAAGTGTCATATATACCTTGTATTCACTTCAAAAGAATGCAGATACGACACTTCCTTGCTAGGAAGTAGCGTTTGCAGATGTCTACGCATCGAAGCAATAGAGTTCTAATGCTTCTTAAATCGCGATATCGCTGCTCATTTCTATGTTCCATGATAGGATATTATATTCATTGTGGAGTGTTATGCTTCCCTCGTATTCACTTCATAAGAATGTAAATGCGACGCTTCCTTACTGGGAAATAGCGTTTGCAGATGTCTCCGTATAGAAGCAATAGTGATCTAATGCTTCTTAAATCGCGATATCGCATCTCATATACATGTTTCGTGATAAGATGCAATATTCATTGCGTAGTGGCTTGTATAACTCGTATTCACTTCAGAAGAATGTAAATGCGACACTTCCTTGCAAGGAAATAGCGTTTGCAGTGTTTGCGTATCGTGGCATTAGGGTTCTAATGCTTCATAAATCGACATATCGCATCTCATTTCTATGATTCATGATAAGATATAATATTCATTGCGAAGTGTTACGTATACCTCGTATTCACTTCAGAAGAATGTAAATGCGACACTTCCTTGCAAGGAAATAGCGTTTGCAGTGTCTGCGTATCGTGGCATTAGAGTTCTAATGCTTCTCAGAACGCGATATCGCATCTCATTTCTATATTTTATGATAAGATATAATATTCATTGCGAAGTGTCATGTACACCTCGTACTCCTTTCAAAAGAATGTAAATGCGACACTTCCTTGCTAGGAAGTAGCGTTTTCAGATGTCTACGTATCGAAGCAATAGAGTTCTAATGCTTCTTAAACAGCCATATCGCATCTCATTTCTATGTTTCATGATAAGATATAATATTCACTGCGACGTGTCATGTATACCTCGCATACACTTAAAATGAATGTAAATGCGACACTTCCTTGCTTGGAAATAGCGTTTGCAGATGTCTACGTATCGAAGCAATAGAGTTCTAATGCTTCTTAAATCACGATATCGCATCTCATTTCTATGTTTCATGATAAGGTATAATATTCATTTTGCAGTGTTATGAATACCTCGTGTTCACTTCAAAAGAATGTAAATGCGACCCTTCCTTGCTTGGAAATAGCGTTTGCAGATGTCTACGTACCGAAGGAATAGGTTTCTAAATCTTTCTAATTCGCGATATCGCACCTCATTTCTATGTTTCATGATAAGATATAATATTCATTGTGGAGTGTCATGTATACCTCGTATTCGTATCAAAGGAATGTAAATGCGACTCTTCCTTGCTAGGAAGTAGCGTTTGCAGATGTCTACGTATCGAAGCAATACTGTTCTAATGCTTCTTAAATCGCGATATCGCATCTCATTCCTATGTTTCATGACAAGATATAATATTCACTGCGAAGTGTCATGTACACCTCGTACTCCTTTCAAATGAATGTACATGCGACGCTTCCTTGCTAGGAAGTAGCGTTTGCAGATGTCTACGTATCGAAGCAATAGAGTTCTAATGCTTCTTAAATAGCCATATCGCATCTCATTTCTATGTTTCATGATAAGATATAATATTCATTGTGCAGTGTTATGTATATTCCGTCTATACTTCAAATGGATGTAAATGCGACACTTCCTTGCTAGGAAATAGCGTTTGCAGATGTCTACGTATCGTGGCATTAGAGTTCTAATGCTTCTCAAAACGCGATATCGCTACTCATTACTTTGTTTCATGATAATATATAATATTCATTGTGGAGTGTTATGTATACCTCGTATTCGTTTCAAGAGAATGTAAATTCGACACTTCCTTGCAAGGAAATATCGTTTGCAGATGTCTACGTATCGAAGCAATAGAGTTCTAATGCTTCTTAAATCGCGATATCGCACCTCATTTCTATGTTTAACGATAAGATATAATATTCATTGTGTAGTGTTATGTTTATCGCATCTATTCTTCAAATGAATGTAAATGCGACACTTCCTTGCTAGGAAGTAGCCTTTGCAGATGTCTACGTATCGAAGCAATAGACATCTAATGCTTCATAAATCGCGATATCGCATCTCATTTCTATGTTTCATGATAAGATATAATATTCATTGCGAAGTGTCACGTATACCTCGCATTCCTTTCAAAAGAATGTAAATGCGACACTTCCTTGCTAGGAAGTAGCGTTTGTAGATGTCTACGTATCGAAGCAATAGTGTTCTAATGCTTCTTAAATCGCGATATCGCACCTCATTTCTATGTTTCATGATAAGATATAATAATCATTGTGTAGTGTTATGTTTATCTCATCTATACTTCAAATGAATGTAAATGCGACACTTCCTTGCTAGGAAATAGCGTTTGCAGATGTCTGCGTATCGTGGCATTAGAGTTATAATGCTTCTCAAAACGCGATATCGCATCTCATTTCTATGTTTCATGATAAGATATAATATTCATTGTGCAGTGTCATGTATACCTCGTATTCATTTCCATAGAATGTAAATGCGACACGTCCTTGCTAGGAAGTAGCCTTTGCAGATGTCTACGTATCGAAGCAATAGACATCTAATGCTTCATAAATCGCGATATCGCATCTCCTTTCTATGTTCCATGATAAGATATAATATTCATTGCGAAGTGTCACGTATACCTCGCATTCCTTTCAAAAGAATGTAAATGCGACACTTCCTTGCTAGGAAGTAGCGTTTGCAGATGTCTACGTATCGAAGCCATAGTGTTCTAAAGCTTCTTAAATCGCGATATCGCATCTCATTTCTATGTTTCATGATAAGATATAATATTCACAGTGCAGTGTTATGTATACCTCGTATTCACTTCAAGAGTATGTAAACGCGACACTTCCATGCTAGGAAATAGCGTTTGCAGATGTCTACGTATCGAAGCAATAGAGTTCTAATGCTTCTTAAATAGCGATATCGTACCTCATTTCTATGTTTCATGATAAGATATAATATTCATTGTGTAGTGTTATGTTTATCTCATCTATACTTCAAATGAATGTAAATGCGACAATTCCTTGTTAGGAAATAGCGTTTGCAGATGTCTGCGTATCGTGGCATTAGAGTTCTAATGCTTCTCAAAACGCGATATCGCATCTCATTTCTATGTTTCACGATAAGATATAATATTCATTGTGCAGAGTTATGTATATCTCGTCTATACTTCAAATGGATGTAAATACGACACTTCCTTGCTAGGAAGTAGCGTTTTCAGATGTCTACGTATCGTGGCATTAGAGTTTAATGCTTCTCAAAACGCGATATCGCTACTCATTACTATGTTTCATGATAATATATAATATTCATTGTGGAGTGTTATGTATACCTCGTATTCACTTCAAAAGAATGCAAATGCGACACTTCCTTGCTAGGAAATAGCGTTTGCAGATGTCTACGTATCGGAGCAATGGAATTCTAAATCTTTCTAATTCGCGATATCGCATCTCATTTCTATGTTTCATGATAAGATACAATATTCATTGTGGAGTGTTATGTATACCTCGTATTCGTTTCAAAAGAATGTAAATGCGACACTTCCTTGCTAGGAAGTTGCGTTTGCAGATGTCTACGTATCGAAGCAATAGTGTTCTAATTTTTCTTAAATCGCGGTATCGCATCCCATTTCTATGTTTCATGATAAGATATAATATTCATTGTGCAGTGCTATGTATACCTCGTATTCACTTCAAAAGTATGTAAATGCGACACTTCCTTACTAGGAAGTTGCGCTTGCAGATGTCTACGTATCGAAGCAAGCGTGTTCTAATGCTTCTTAAATCGTGATATCGCATCTCATATCTACATTTCACGATAAGATATAGTATTTACTGCGAAGTGTCATGTATACCTCGTATTCCTTTCAAAAGAATGTAAATGCGACACTTCCTTGCTAGGATATAGCGATTGCAGATGTATACGTATCGAAGCAATAGGGATCTAATGCTTCTTAAATCGCCATATCGCTTCTCATTTCTACGTTTCATTATAATATATAATATTCACTGCGAAGTGTCATGTACACCTCGTACTCCTTTCAAATGAATGTACATGCGACGCTTCCTTGCTAGGAAGTAGCGTTTGCAGATGTCTACGTATCGAAGCAATAGAGTTCTAATGCTTCTTAAATAGCCATATTGCATCTCATTTCTATGTTTCATGATAAGATATAATATTCATTGTGCAGTGTTATGTATATCTCGTCTATGCTTCAAATGGACGTAAATGCGACACTTCCTTGCTAGGAAGTAGCGTTTGCAGATGTCTACGTATCGAAGCAATAGGGATCTAATGCTTCTTAAATCGACATATTACATCACATTTCTATGTTTCATGATAAGATATAATAATCATTGTGTAGTGTTATGTTTATCTCATCTATACTTCAAATGAATGTAAATGCGACACTTCCTTGCTAGGAAATAGCGTTTGCAGATGTCTGCGTATCGTGGCATTAGAGTTCTAATGCTTCTCAAAACGCGATATCGCATCTCATTTCTATGTTTCATGATAAGATATAATATTCATTGTGCAGTGTCATGTATACCTCGTATTCATTTCCATAGAATGTAAATGCGACACGTCCTTGCTAGGAAGTAGCGTTTGCAGATGTCTACGTATCGAAGCCATAGTGTTCTAAAGCTTCTTAAATCGCGATATCGCATCTCATTTCTATGTTTCATGATAAGATATAATATTCACAGTGCAGTGTTATGTATACCTCGTATTCACTTCAAGAGTATGTAAACGCGACACTTCCATGCTAGGAAACAGCGTTTGCAGATGTCTGCGTATCGAAGCAATAGAGTTCTAATGCTTCTTAAATAGCGATATCGTACCTCATTTCTATGTTTCATGATAAGATATAATATTCATTGTGTAGTGTTATGTTTATCTCATCTATACTTCAAATGAATGTAAATGCGACAATTCCTTGTTAGGAAATAGCGATTGCAGATGTCTGCGTATCGTGGCATTAGAGTTCTAATGCTTCTCAAAACGCGATATCGCATCTCATTTCTATGTTTCATGATAAGATATAATATTCATTGTGCAGTGTCATGTATACCTCGTATTCATTTCCATAGAATGTAAATACGACACTTCCTTGCTAGGAAGTAGCGTTTTCAGATGTCTACGTATCGTGGCATTAGAGTTTAATGCTTCTCAAAACGCGATATCGCTACTCATTACTATGTTTCATGATAATATATAATATTCATTGTGGAGTGTTATGTATACCTCGTATTCACTTCAAAAGAATGCAAATGCGACACTTCCTTGCTAGGAAATAGCGTTTGCAGATGTCTACGTATCGGAGCAATGGAGTTCTAAATCTTTCTAATTCGCGATATCGCATCTCATTTCTATGTTTCATGATAAGATACAATATTCATTGTGGAGTGTTATGTATACCTCGTATTCGTTTCAAAAGAATGTAAATGCGACACTTCCTTGCTAGGAAGTTGCGTTTGCAGATGTCTACGTATCGAAGCAATAGTGTTCTAATTTTTCTTAAATCGCGGTATCGCATCCCATTTCTATGTTTCATGATAAGATATAATATTCATTGTGCAGTGCTATGTATACCTCGTATTCACTTCAAAAGTATGTAAATGCGACACTTCCTTACTAGGAAGTTGCGCTTGCAGATGTCTACGTATCGAAGCAAGAGTGTTCTAATGCTTCTTAAATCGCGATATCGCACCTCATTTCTATGTTTCATGATAAGATATAATAATCATTGTGTAGTGTTATGTTTATCTCATCTATACTTCAAATGAATGTAAATGCGACACTTCCTTGCTAGGAAATAGCGTTTGCAGATGTCTGCGTATCGTGGCATTAGAGTTCTAATGCTTCTCAAAACGCGATATCGCATCTCATTTCTATGTTTCATGATAAGATATAATATTCATTGTGCAGTGTCATGTATACCTCGTATTCATTTCCATAGAATGTAAATGCGACACGTCCTTGCTAGGAAGTAGCCTTTGCAGATGTCTACGTATCGAAGCAATAGACATCTAATGCTTCATAAATCGCGATATCGCATCTCATTTCTATGTTCCATGATAAGATATAATATTCATTGCGAAGTGTCACGTATACCTCGCATTCACTTCAAAAGAATGTAAACGCGACACTTCCTTGCTAGGAAATAGCGTTTGCAGATGTCTACGTATCGAAGCAATAGAGTTCTAAATCTTTCTAATTCGCGATATCGCATCTCATTTCTATGTTTCATGATAAGATATAATATTCATTGTGGAGTGTTATGTATACCTCGTATTCGTTTCAAAAGAATGTAAATGCGACACTTCCTTGCTAGGAAATAGCGTTTGCAGATGTCTACGTATCGAAGCAATAGGGATCTAATGCTTCTTAAATCGCCATATCGCTTCTCATTTCTACGTTTCATGATAATATATAATATTCACTGCGAAGTGTCATGTACACCTCGTACTCCTTTCAAATGAATGTACATGCGACGCTTCCTTGCTAGGATGTAGCGTTTGCAGATGTCTACGTATCGAAGCAATAGAGTTCTAATGCTTCTTAAATAGCCATATCGCATCACATTTCTATGTTTCATGATGAGACATAATATTCATTGTGCAGTGTTATGTATATTCCGTCTATACTTCAAATCGATGTAAATGCGACACTTCCTTGCTAGGAAATAGCGTTTGCAGATGTCTACGTATCGTGGCATTAGAGTTCTAATGCTTCTCAAAACGCGATATCGCTACTCATTACTTTGTTTCATGATAATATATAATATTCATTGTGGAGTGTTATGCATACCTCGTATTCGTTTCAAGAGAATGTAAATTCGACACTTCCTTGCAAGGAAATATCGTTTGCAGATGTCTACGTTTCGAAGCAATAGAGTTCTAATGCTTCTTAAATCGCGATATCGCACCTCATTTCTATGTTTAACGATAAGATATAATATTCATTGTGTAGTGTTATGTTTATCTCATCTATACTTCAAATGAATGTAAATGCGACACTTCCTTGCTAGGAAGTAGCCTTTGCAGATGTCTACGTATCGAAGCAATAGACATCTAATGCTTCATAAATCGCGATATCGCATCTCATTTCTATGTTTCATGATAAGATATAATATTCATTGCGAAGTGTCACGTATACCTCGCATTCCTTTCAAAAGAATGTAAATGCGACACTTCCTTGCTAGGAAGTAGCGTTTGTAGATGTCTACGTATCGAAGCAATAGTGTTCTAATGCTTCTTAAATCGCGATATCGCACCTCATTTCTATGTTTCATGATAAGATATAATAATCATTGTGTAGTGTTATGTTTATCTCATCTATACTTCAAATGAATGTAAATGCGACACTTCCTTGCTAGGAAATAGCGTTTGCAGATGTCTGCGTATCGTGGCATTAGAGTTCTAATGCTTCTCAAAACGCGATATCGCATCTCATTTCTATGTTTCATGATAAGATATAATATTCATTGTGCAGTGTCATGTATACCTCGTATTCACTTCAAAAGAATGTAAACGCGACACTTCCTTGCTAGGAAATAGCGTTTGCAGATGTCTACGTATCGTGGCATTAGAGTTTAATGCTTCTCAAAACGCGATATCGCTTCTCATTACTATGTTTCGTGATAATATATAATATTCATTGTGGAGTGTTATGTATACCTCGTATTCACTTCAAAAGAATATAAATGCCACACTTCCTTGCTAGGATATAGCGATTGCAGATGTATACGTATCGAAGCAATAGGGATCTAATGCTTCTTAAATCGCCATATCGCTTCTCATTTCTACGTTTCATGATAATATATAATATTCACTGCGAAGTGTCATGGACACCTCGTACTCCTTTCAAATGAATGTACATGCGACGCTTCCTTGCTAGGAAGTAGCGTTTGCAGATGTCTACGTATCGAAGCAATAGAGTTCTAATGCTTCTTAAATAGCCATATTGCATCTCATTTCTATGTTTCATGATAAGATATAATATTCATTGTGCAGTGTTATGTATATCTCGTCTATGCTTCAAATGGACGTAAATGCGACACTTCCTTGCTAGGAAGTAGCGTTTGCAGATGTCTACGTATCGAAGCAATAGGGATCTAATGCTTCTTAAATCGACATATTACATCACATTTCTATGTTTCATGATAAGATATAATATTCATTGTGCAGTGTTATGTATATGCCGTCTATACTTCAAATGGATGTAAATACGACACTTCCTTACTTGGAAATAGCGTTTGCAGATGTCTACGTATCGTGGCATTAGAGTTCTAATGCTTCTCAAAACGCGATATCGCATCTCATTTCTATGTTTCATGATAAGATATAATATTCATTGTGCAGTGTCATGTATACCTCGTATTCATTTCCATAGAATGTAAATGCGACACGTCCTTGCTAGGAAGTAGCCTTTGCAGTTGTCTACGTATCGAAGCAATAGACATCTAATGCTTCATAAATCGCGATATCGCATCTCATTTCTATGTTCCATAATAAGATATAATATTCATTGCGAAGTGTCACGTATACCTCGCATTCCTTTCAAAAGAATGTAAATGCAACACTTCCTTGCTAGGAAGTAGCGTTTGCAGATGTCTACGTATCGTGGCATTAGAGTTTAATGCTTCTCAAAACGCGATATCGCTACTCATTACTATGTTTCATGATAATATATAATATTCATTGTGGAGTGTTATGTATACCTCGTATTCACTTCAAAAGAATGCAAATGCGACACTTCCTTGCTAGGAAATAGCGTTTGCAGATGTCTACGTATCGGAGCAATGGAGTTATAAATCTTTCAAATTCGCGATATCGCATCTCATTTCTATGTTTCATGATAAGATACAATATTCATTGTGGAGTGTTATGTATACCTCGTATTCGTTTCAAAAGAATGTAAATGCGACACTTCCTTGCTAGGAAGTTGCGTTTGCAGATGTCTACGTATCGAAGCAATAGTGTTCTAATTTTTCTTAAATCGCGGTATCGCATCCCATTTCTATGTTTCATGATAAGATATAATATTCATTGTGCAGTGCTATGTATACCTCGTATTCACTTCAAAAGTATGTAAATGCGACACTTCCTTGCTAGGAAGTTGCGCTTGCAGATGTCTACGTATCGAAGCAAGAGTGTTCTAATGCTTCTTAAATCGTCATATCGCATCTCATTCATATGTTTCATGATAATATATAATATTCATTGTGGAGTGTTATGTATACCTCGTATTCGTTTCAAAAGAATGTAAATGCGACACTTCCTTGCTAGGAAGTAGCGTTTGCAGATGTCTACGTATCGAAGCAGTAATGTTCTAATGCTTCTTAAATCGCGATATCGCATCTCATTTCTATGTTTCATGACAATATATAATATTCATTGCGAAGTGTCATGTATACCTCGTATTCACTTCAAAAGAATGTAAACGCGACACTTCCTTGCTAGGAAATAGCGTTTGCAGATGTCTACGTATCGAAGCAATAGAGTTCTAAATCTTTCTAATTCGCGATATCGCATCTCATTTCTATGTTTCACGATAAGATATAGTATTTACTGCGAAGTGTCATGTATATCTCGTATTCCTTTCAAAAGAATGTAAATGCGACACTTCCTTGCTAGGATATAGCGATTGCAGATGTATACGTATCGAAGCAATAGGGATCTAATGCTTCTTAAATCGCCATATCGCTTCTCATTTCTACGTTTCATGATAATATATAATATTCACTGCGAAGTGTCATGTACACCTCGTACTCCTTTCAATTGAATGTAAATGCGACACTTCCTTGCTAGGATGTAGCGATTGCAGATGTATACGTATCGAAGCAATAGGGATCTAATGCTTCTTAAATCGCCATATCGCTTCTCATTTCTACGTTTCATTATAATATATAATATTCACTGCGAAGTGTCATGTACACCTCGTACTCCTTTCAAATGAATGTACATGCGACACTTCCTTGCTAGGAAGTAGCGTTTGCAGATGTCTACGTATCGTGGCATTAGAGTTTAATGCTTCTCAAAACGCGATATCGCTACTCATTACTGTGTTTCATGATAATATATAATATTCATTGTGGAGTGTTATGTATACCTCGTATTCACTTCAAAAGAATGCAAATGCGACACTTCCTTGCTAGGAAATAGCGTTTGCAGATGTCTACGTATCGGAGCAATGGAGTTATAAATCTTTCTAATTCGCGATATCGCATCTCATTTCTATGTTTCATGATAAGATACAATATTCATTGTGGAGTCTTATGTATACCTCGTATTCATTTCAATAGAATGTAAATGCGACACTTCCTTGCTAGGAAATAGCGTTTGCAGTTGTGTACGTATCGAAGCAATAGATTTCTAAAGCTTGCTAATTCGCGATATCGAATTTCATATCTGCGTTTTATGATAATATATAATATTCATTGCGAAGTTTCATGTGTACCTCGCATACAAATCAAACGAATGTGAATGCGACAGTTCCTTGCTAGGAAATAGTGATTGCTGATGCCTACGTATCGATGTAACAGAGTTCTAATGCTTCTTAAATCGCGATATCGCACCTCATTTCTATGTTTCATGATAAGATATAATATTCATTGTGTAGTGTTATGTTTATCTCATCTATACTTCAAATGAATGTAAATGCGACACTTCCTTGCTAGGAAATAGCGTTTGCAGATGTCTGCGTATCGTGGCATTAGAGTTCTAATGCTTCTCAGAACGCGATATCGCATCTCATTTCTATGTTTCATGATAAGATATAATATTCATTGTGCAGTGTCATGTATATCTCGTCCATACTTCAAATGAATGTAAATGCGACACTTCCTTCATGGGAAATGACGTTTGCAGATGTCTACGTATCGTGGCATTAGAGGTCTATTGCTTCTCAAAACGCGAAATCGCTACTCATTACTATGTTTCATGATAATATATAATATTCATTGCGGAGTGTTATGTATACCTCGCATACACTACAAATGAATGTGAATGCGACAGTTCCTTGCTAGGAAATAGCATTTGCAGACATCTACGTATTGTGACATTAGAGTTCTAATGCTTCTCAAGACGCGATATCGCTACTCATTACTTTGTTTCATGATACTATATAATATTCATTGTGGAGTGTTATGTATACCTCGTATTCATTTCCATAGAATGTAAATGCGACACGTCCTTGCTAGGAAGTAGCCTTTGCAGATGTCTACGTATCGAAGCAATAGACATCTAATGCTTCATAAATCGCGATATCGCATCTCATTTCTATGTTTCATGATAAGATATAATATTCATTGCGAAGTGTCACGTATACCTCGCATTCCTTTCAAAAGAATGTAAATGCGACACTTCCTTGCTAGGAAGTAGCGTTTGCAGATGTCTACGTATCGAAGCAATAGTGTTCTAATGCTTCTTAAATCGCGATATCGCACCTCATTTCTATGTTTCATGATAAGATATAATAATCATTGTGTAGTGTTATGTTTATCTCATCTATACTTCAAATGAATGTAAATGCGACACTTCCTTGCTAGGAAATAGCGTTTGCAGATGTCTGCGTATCATGGCATTAGAGTTCTAATGCTTCTCAAAACGCGATATCGCATCTCATTTCTATGTTTCATGATAAGATATAATATTCATTATGCAGTGTCATGTATACCTCGTATTCATTTCCATAGAATGTAAATGCGACACGTCCTTGCTAGGAAGTAGCCTTTGCAGATGTCTACGTATCGAAGCAATAGACATCTAATGCTTCATAAATCGCGATATCGCATCTCATTTCTATGTTCCATGATAAGATATAATATTCATTGCGAAGTGTCACGTATACCTCGCATTCACTTCAAAAGAATGTAAACGCGACACTTCCTTGCTAGGAAATAGCGTTTGCAGATGTCTACGTATCGAAGCAATAGAGTTCTAAATCTTTCTAATTCGCGATATCGCATCTCATTTCTATGTTTCATGATAAGATATAATATTCATTGTGGAGTGTTATGTATACCTCGTATTCGTTTCAAAAGAATGTAAATGCGACACTTCCTTGCTAGGATGTAGCGATTGCAGATGTATACGTATCGAAGCAATAGGGATCTAATGCTTCTTAAATCGCCATATCGCTTCTCATTTCTACGTTTCATGATAATATATAATATTCACTGCGAAGTGTCATGTACACCTCGTACTCCTTTCAAATGAATGTACATGCGACGCTTCCTTGCTAGGATGTAGCGTTTGCAGATGTCTACGTATCGAAGCAATAGAGTTCTAATGCTTCTTAAATAGCCATATCGCATCTCATTTCTATGTTTCATGATGAGATATAATATTCATTGTGCAGTGTTATGTATATTCCGTCTATACTTCAAATGGATGTAAATGCGACACTTCCTTGCTAGGAAATAGCGTTTGCAGATGTCTACGTATCGTGGCATTAGAGTTCTAATGCTTCTCAAAACGCGATATCGCTACTCATTACTTTGTTTCATGATAATATATAATATTCATTGTGGAGTGTTATGTATACCTCGTATTCGTTTCAAGAGAATGTAAATTCGACACTTCCTTGCAAGGAAATATCGTTTGCAGATGTCTACGTATCGAAGCAATAGAGTTCTAATGCTTCTTAAATCGCGATATCGCATCTCATTTCTATGTTTCATGATAAGATATAATATTCACTGCGAAGTGTCACGTATACCTCGCATTCCTTTCAAATGAATGTAAATGCGACACTTCCTTGCTAGGAAGTAGCCTTTGCAGATGTCTACGTATCGAAGCAATCGACATCTAATGCTTCACAAATCGCGATATCGCATCTCATTTCTATGTTTCATGATAAGATATAATATTCATTGCGAAGTGTCACGTATACCTCGCATTCCTTTCAAAAGAATGTAAATGCGACACTTCCTTGCTAGGAAGTAGCGTTTGCAGATGTCTACGTATCGAAGCAATAGTGTTCTAATTTTTCTTAAATCGCGGTATAGCATCCCATTTCTATGTTTCATGATAAGATATAATATTCATTGTGCAGTGCTATGTATACCTCGTATTCACTTCAAAAGTATGTAAATGCGACACTTCCTTGCTAGGAAGTTGCGCTTGCAGATGTCTACGTATCGAAGCAAGAGTGTTCTAATGCTTCTTAAATCGTCATATCGCATCTCATTCATATGTTTCATGATAATATATAATATTCATTGTGGAGTGTTATGTATACCTCGTATTCGTTTCAAAAGAATGTAAATGCGACACTTCCTTGCTAGGAAGTAGCGTTTGCAGATGTCTACGTATCGAAGCACTAGTGTTCTAATGCTTCTTAAATCGCGATATCGCATCTCATTTCTATGTTTCATGACAATATATAATATTCATTGCGAAGTGTCATGTATACCTCGTATTCACTTCAAAAGAATGTAAACGCGACACTTCCTTGCTAGGAAATAGCGTTTGCCGATGTCTACGTATCGTGGCATTAGAGTTTAATGCTTCTCAAAACGCGATATCACTTCTCATTACTATGTTTCGTGATAATATATAATATTCATTGTGGAGTGTTATGTATAACTCGTATTCACTTCAAAAGAATATAAATGCGACACTTCCTTGCTAGGAAGTAGCGTTTGCAGATGTCTACGTATCGAAGCAATAGGGATCTAATGCTTCTTAAATCGACATATTACATCACATTTCTATGTTTCATGATAAGATATAATATTCATTGTGCAGTGTTATGTATATGCCGTCTATACTTCAAATGGATGTAAATACGACACTTCCTTACTTGGAAATAGCGTTTGCAGATGTCTACGTATCGTGACATTAGAGTTCTAATGCTTCTCAAAACGCGATATCGCTACTCATTACTATGTTTCATGATAATATATAATATTCATTGTGGAGTGTTATGTATACCTCGTATTCACTTCAAAAGAATGCAAATGCGACACATCCTTGCTAGGATATAGCGTTTGCAGATGTCTACGTATCGAAGCAATAGAGTTCTAAATCTATCTAATTCGCGATATCGCATCTCATTTCTATGTTTCATGATAAGATATAATATTCATTGTGGAGTGTTATGTATACCTCGTATTCGTTTCAAAAGAATGTAAATGCGACACTTCCTTGCTAGGAAGTAGCGTTTGCAGATGTCTACGTATCGAAGCAATAGTGTTCTAAAGCTTCTTAAATCGCGATATCGCATCTCATTTCTATGTTTCATGACAATATATAATTTTCATTGCGAAATGTCTTGTATACCTCGCATACACTTAAAATGAATGTAAATGCGACACTTCCTTGCTAGGAAATAGCGTTTGCAGACGTCTACGTACCGAAGCACTAGATTTCTAAAGCTTGCTAATTCGCGATATCGCATCTCATATCTATGTTTCATGATAATATATAATATTCATTGCGAAGTTTCATGTATACCTCGCATGCTATTCAAACGAATGTGAATGCGACAGTTCCTTGCAGGGAAATAGTGTTTGTAGATGTCTACGTATCGAAGCAACAGGGTTCTAATGCTTCTTAAATCGTCATATCGCATCTCATTTGTATGTTTCATGATAAGATATAATATTCATTGTGGAGTGTTATGTATACCTCGTATTCACTTCAAAAGAATGTGTATGCGACACTTCCTTTGTAGGAAATAGCGTTTGCAGATGTCTACGTATCGTGGCAGTAGAGTTCTAATGCTTCTTAAATCGCCATATTGCATCTCATTTCTATGTTTCATGATAAGATATAATATTCATTGTGGAGTGTCATGTATACCTCGTATTCGTTTCAAAAGAATGTAAATGCGACACTTCCTTGCTAGGAAGTAGCGCTTGCAGATGTCTACGTATCGAAGCAATAGTGTTCTAATGCTTCTTAAATCGCGATATCGCATCTCATTTCTATGTTTCAATACAATATATAATATTCATTGCGAAGTGTCATGTATACCTCGCATACACTTAAAATGAATGTAAATGCGACACTTCCTTGCTAGGAAACAGCGTTTGCAGATGTCTACGTATCGAAGCAATAGACATCTAATGCTTCATAAATCGCGATATCGCATCTCATTTCTATGTTTCATGATAAGATATAATATTCACAGTGCAGTGTTATGTATACCTCGTATTCACTTCAAAAGAATGTAAACGCGACACTTCCTTGCTAGGAAGTAGCGTTTGCAGATGTCTACGTATCGAAGCAATAGTGTTCTAATGCTTCTTAAATCGCCATATTGCATCTCATTTCTATGTTTCATGATAAGATATAATATTCATTGTGCAGTGTTATGTATATCTCGTCTATGCTTCAAATGGATGTAAATACGACACTTCCTTACTTGGAAATAGCGTTTGCAGATGTCTACGTATCGTGACATTAGAGTTCTAATGCTTCTCAAAACGCGATATCGCTACTCATTACTATGTTTCATGATAATATATAATATTCATTGTGGAGTGTTATGTATACCTCGTATTCACTTCAAAAGAATGCAAATGCGACACATCCTTGCTAGGATATTGCGTTTGCAGATGTCTACGTATCGAAGCAATAGAGTTCTAAATCTATCTAATTCGCGATATCGCATCTCATTTCTATGTTTCATGATAAGATATAATATTCATTGTGGAGTGTTATGTATACCTCGTATTCGTTTCAAAAGAATGTAAATGCGACACTTCCTTGCTAGGAAGTAGCGTTTGCAGATGTCTACGTATCGAAGCAGTAGTGTTCTAATGATTCTTAAATCGCGATATCGCATCACATTTCTATGTTTCATGACAACATATAATATTCATTGCGAAGTGTCATGCATACCTCGCATACACCTCAAATGAATGTAAATGCGACACTTCCTTGCTAGGATATAGCGATGGCAGATGCCTACGTATCGAAGCAACAGAGTTCCAATGCTTCTTTAAACGAGATATCGAAATCTCATTTCTATGTTTTATGATAAGATATAATAGTCACATCGAAGTGTCACGTACACCGCGTATTCACTTCAAAAGAATGTAAATGCGACACTTCCTTCCTAGGAAATGGCGTTTGCAGGTGTCTACGTATCGAAGCAATAGAGTTCTAATGCATCTTAAACCGCGATATCGCATCTCATTTCTATGATTCATGATAAGATATAATATTCATTGTGCAGTGTTATGTATAGCTCGTATTCACCTCAAAAGACTGCAAATGCGACACTTCCTTGCTAGGAAATAGCGTATGCAGGTGTATACGTATCGAAGCAATAGACATCTAATTCTTCATAAATCGCCATATCGCATCTCATTTCTATGTTTTACGATAAGATATAATATTCATTGTGCAGTGTTATGTATATCTCGTCTACTCTTCAAATGAATGTAAATGCGACACTTCCTTGCAAGGTAGTAGCATTTGCAGATGTCTGCGAATCGAAGCAATAGATATCAAATTCTTCTTAAATAGCGATATCGCATCTCATTTCTATGTTTCCTGATAAGATATAATTTTCATTGTGCAGTGTTATGTATACCTCGTACTCACATCAAAATAATGTAAGTGCGACAATAACTTGCTAGGAAATAGCGATTGCAGATGTCTACGTATCGTAGCAAAAGTGTTCAAATGATTCTTAAAACGCGATATCGCATCTCATTTCTATGTTTCATGATAAGATATAATATTCATTGTGCAGTGTTATGTATAGCTCGTATTCACCTCAAAAGACTGTAAATGCGACACTTCCTTGCTGGGAAATAGCGTCAGCAGATGTATACGTATTGAAGCAATAGACTACTAATGCTTCATAAACCGCCATATCGCATCTCATTTCTATGGTTTATGATAAGATATAATATTCATTGTGCAGTGCTATGTATGTCTCGTCTACTCTTCAAATGAATGTAAATGCGACATTTCCTTGCTAGGATATAGCGTTTGCCGATGTCTACGTATCGAAGCAATAGTGTTCTAATGTTTCTTAAATCGTCATATCGCGTCTCATTTCTATGTTTCATGATATGCTATAATATTCATTGCGATGTGTCATGTATACCTCGTATTCCTTTCAAAAGAATGTAAATGCGACACTTCCTTGCTAGGAAATAGCGTTGGCAGATATCTACGTATCGAAGCAATAGAGTTCTAATGCTTCTCAAAAAGCGATATCGCATTTCATTGCTATGTTTCTTGATAAGATATAATATTCATTGTGCAGTGTTAAGTATACCTCGTATTCGCTTGAAAAGAATGTAAATGCGACACTTCCTTGCTAGGCAGAAGCGTTTGCAGATGTCTACGTATCGAAGCAATAGAGTTCTAATGCTTCTTAAATCGCCATATTGCATCTCATTTCTATGTTTCATGATAAGATATAATATTCATTGTGCAGTGTTATGTATATCTCGTCTATGCTTCAAATGGACGTAAATGCGACACTTCCTTGCTAGGAAATAGCGTTTGCAGATGTCTACGTATCGAAGCAGTAGTGTTCTAATGATTCTTAAATCGCGATATCGCATCACATTACTATGTTTCATGACAACATATAATATTCATTGCGAAGGGTCATGTATACCTCGCATACACTTAAAATGAATATAAATGCGACACTTCCTTGCTAGGAAATAGCGTTTGCAGATGTCTACGTATCGAAGCAATAGAGTTCTAATGCTTCTTAAATCGCCATATCGCTACTCATTACTGTGTTTCATGATAATATATAATATTCATTGTGGAGTGTTATGTATACCTCGTATTCACTTCAAAAGAATGCAGATGCGACTCTTCCTTGCTAGGAAATAGCGTTTGCAGATGTCTACGTATCGAAGCAATAGTGTTCTAATTTTTCTGAAATCGCGGTATCGCATCCCATTTCTATGTTTCATGATAAGATATAATATTCATTCTGCAGTGCTATGTATACCTCGTACTCCCATCAAAAGAATGTAAATGCGACAATACCTTGCTAGGAAATAGCGATTGCAGATGTCTACGTATCGCAGCAAAAAGGTTCTATTGCTTCTCTAGACACGATATCGCATGACATTTCTATGTTTCATGATAAGATATAGTATTCATTGCGAAGTGTCATGTATACCTCGCATACACCTCAAATGAATGTAAATGCGACACTTCCTTGCTAGGATATAGCGATGGCAGATGCCTACGTATCGAAGCAACAGAGTTCCAATGCTTCTTTAAACGAGATATCGAAATCTCATTTCTATGCTTTATGATAAGATATAATAGTCACATCGAAGTGTCACGTACACCGCGTATTCACTTCAAAAGAATGCAAATGCGACACTTCCTTCCTAGGAAATGGCGTTTGCAGGTGTCTACGTATCGAAGCAATACAGTTCTAATGCATCTTAAACCGCGATATCGCATCTCATTTCTATGATTCATGATAAGATATAATATTCATTGTGCAGTGTTATGTATAGCTCGTATTCACCTCAAAAGACTGCAAATGCGACACTTCCTTGCTAGGAAATAGCGTATGCAGATGTATACGTATCGAAGCAATAGACATCTAATGCTTCATAAATCGCCATATCGCATCTCATTTCTATGTTTTACGATAAGATATAATATTCATTGTGCAGTGTTATGTATATCTCGTCTACTCTTCAAATGAATGTAAATGCGACACTTCCTTGCAAGGTAGTAGCATTTGCAGATGTCTGCGAATCGAAGCAATAGATATCAAATGCTTCTTAAATAGCGATATCGCATCTCATTTCTATGTTTCCTGATAAGATATAATTTTCATTGTGCAGTGTTATGTATACCTCGTACTCACATCAAAATAATGTAAGTGCGACAATAACTTGCTAGGAAATAGAGATTGCAGATGTCTACGTATCGTAGCAAAAGTGTCCAAATGATTCTTAAAACGCGATATCGCATCTCATTTCTATGTTTCATGATAAGATATAATATTCATTGTGCAGTGTTATGTATAGCTCGTATTCACCTCAAAAGACTGTAAATGCGACACTTCCTTGCTGGGAAATAGCGTCAGCAGATGTATACGTATTGAAGCAATAGACTTCTAATGCTTCATAAATCGCCATATCGCATCTTATTTCTATGGTTTATGATAAGATATAATATTCATTGTGCAGTGCTATGTATGTCTCGTCTACTCTTCAAATGAATGTAAATGCGACATTTCCTTGCTAGGATATAGCGTTTGCCGATGTCTACGTATCGAAGCAATAGAGTTCTAATGCTTCTTAAATCGCCATATCGCTTCTCATTTCTATGTTTCGTGATAAGATATAATATTCATTGCGAAGTGACATGTATACCTCGTATTCCTTTCAAAAGAATGTAAATGCGACACTTCCTTGCTAGGAAATAGCGTTGGCAGATATCTACGTATCGAAGCAATAGAGTTCTAATGCTTCTCAAAAAGCGATATCGCATTTCATTGCTATGTTTCATGATAAGATATAATATTCATTGTGCAGTGTTAAGTATACCTCGTATTCGCTTGAAAAGAATGTAAATGCGACACTTCCTTGGTAGGAAGTAGCGTTTGCAGATGTCTACGTATCGAAGAAATAGTGTTCTAATGCTTCTTAAATCGCGATGTCGCATCTCATGTCTACGTTTCATGATAAGATATAATATTCATTGCGAAGTGACATGTATACCTCGTAATCCTTTCAAAAGAATGTAAATGCTACACTTCCTTGCTAGGAAGTAGCGTTTGCAGATGTCTACGTATCGAAGCAATAGAGTTCTAATGCTTCTTAAATCGCGATATCGCATCTCATTTCTATGTTTCATGATACGATATAATATCCATTGTGCAGTGCCATGTATACCTCGCATACGCTTCAAATGAATGTGAGTGCGACAGTTCCTTGCTAGGAAATAGTGTTTGCAGATATCGACGTATCGAAGCAATAGAGTTCTAAAGCTTCATAAATCGCGATATCGCATCTCATTTCTATGTTTCATGATAAGATATAATATTCATTGCGAAATGTCACTTGTACCTCGCATATACTTCAAAAGAATATAAATGCGACACTTCTTTCCTAGGAAATAGCGTTTGCAGATGTCTATGTATCGAAGCAATGGAGTTCTAACGCTTCTTCTAACACGATATCGCATCTCTTTTCTATGTTTCATGATAAGATATAGTATTCATTGCGAAATTTCATGTATACCTCGTAATCACTTCGAAAGAATGTAAACGCGACACTTCCTTGCTAGGAAATGTCGTTTGCAGATATCGACGTATCGTAGCAATAGAGTTCTAATGCTTCCTAAAACGCAATATCGCATCTCATTTCCATGTTTCATAATAAGATATAATATTCAATGCGAAGTGTCACGTAAACCTCGTATTCATTTCAAAAGAATGTAAATGCGACACTTCCATGCTAGGAAATGTCGTTTGCAGGTGCCTACATATCGTAGCAATAGAGTTCTAATGCTTCTTAAATCGCGATATCCCTCCTAATTACTATGTTTCATGACAAGATATAATATTCATTGCGAAGTGTCATGTATACCTCGCAATCACTTCGAAAGAATGTAAATGCGACACTTCCTTGCTAGGAAAGAGCGTTTGCAGACGTCTACGTATCGTGGCATTAGAGTTCTAATACTTCTCAATACGCGATATCGCTACTCATTACTATGTTTAATGATAATGTATAATATTCATTGTGGAGTGTTATGTATACCTCGTATTCACTTCAAAAGAATGTAAATGAGACACTTGCTTGTAGGAAATAGCGATTGCAGATGTCTCCGTATCGAAGCAATAGATTTCTAAAGCTTGCTAATTCGCGATATCGCATCTCATATCTACGTTTCATGATAATATATAATATTCATTGCGAAGCGTCATGTATACCTTCGCATACACTTCAAATGAATGTGAATGCGCCAGTTCCTTCCTAGGAAATAGTGTTTGCAGATGTCACCGTATCGAAGAAAAGGTGTTC
The DNA here is from genome assembly GCF_050948175.1 of Xylocopa sonorina. NCBI lineage: Eukaryota > Metazoa > Arthropoda > Insecta > Hymenoptera > Apidae > Xylocopa > Xylocopa sonorina. Next base: position 130,767 of record NW_027490451.1, read on the forward strand.
TAATACTTCTTAAATCGCCACATCGCATCTCATATCTACGTTTCATGATAAGATGTAATATTCATTGCGAAGTGTCATGTATACCTCGCATACACTTCAAATGAATGTAAATGGGACACTTCCTTGCTAGGAAATAGCGTTTGCAGATATCTACGTATCGAAGCAATAGTGTCCTAAAGCTTCTGAAATCGCGATATCGCATCTCATTTCTATGTTTCATGATAAGATATAATATTCATTGTGCAGTGTTATGAATACCTAGTATTCACTTCAAAAGAATGTAAATGTGACACTTCCTTGCTAGGAAATAGCGTTTGCAGATGTCTACGTATCGAACCAATAGATTTCTAATACTTCTTAAATCGCCATATCGCAACACATTTCTGTGTTTCATGATAAGATATAATATTCATTGTGCAGTGTTATGTATATCTCGTCTATACTTCAAATGAATGTAAATGCGACACTTCCTTGCTAGGAAATAGTGTTTGCAGATATCTACGTATCGAACCAATAGATTTCTAATGCTTCTTAAATCGCCGTATCGCATCTAATTTCTATGTTTCATGGTAAGGTATAATATTCATTACGAAGTTTTATGTATACCTCGCATACAATTCGAACGAATGTGAATGCGACAGTTCCTTGCTGGGAAATAGCGTTTGCAGATGTCTACGTATCGCAGCAATAGTGTTCTAATGCTTCTTAAATCGCGATATCGCACCCCATTTCTATGTTTTATGATAAGATATAATTTTCATTGTGCAGTGTTATGTATACCTCGTATTCAATTCAAAAGAATGTAAATGCGACACTTCCTTGCTTGGAAATAGCGTTTGCGGATGTCTACGTATCGCAGCAATAGTGTTCTAATGCTTCTTAAATCGCGATATCGCATCCCATTTCTATGTTTTTGATAAGATATAATATTCATTGTGCAGTGTTATGTATACCGCAAATTCAATTCAAAAGAATGTAAATGCGACACTTCCTTGCTAGGACGTAGCGTTTGCAGATGTCTACGTATGGAAGCAATAGGTTTCTAATGCTTCTTAAATCGTCATATCGCATCTCATTTCTGCGTTACATGATAAGATATCATATTCACTGCGAAGTGTCATGTATACCTCGTATTCCTTTCAAAAGAATGTAAATGCGACACTTCCTTGTTAGGAAGTAGCGTTTGCAGATGTCTACGTATCGAAGCAATTGGGATCTAATGCTTCTTAAATCGCCATATCGCTTCTCATTTCTATGTTTCATGATAATATGTAATATTCATTGCGAAGTGTCATGTATACCTCGCATTCACTTCAAATGGATGTGATTGCGACAGTTCTTTGCTAGGAAATAGTGTTTGCAGATATCTAGTATCGAAGCAATAGAGTTCTAAAGCTTCTTAAATCGCGATATCACATCCCATTCCTATGTTTCATGATAAGATATAATATTCATTGTGCAGTGTTATGAATACCTCGTATTCACTTCATAAGAATGTAAATGCGACACTTCCTTGCTTGGAAATAGCGTTTGCAAATGTCTACGTATCGAAGCAATAGTTTTCCATTGCTTCTTAAATCGCGATATCGCATCTCATTTCTAAGTTTCATGATAAGATATAATATTCATTGTGCAGTGTTATGTATACCTCGTATTCACTTCAAAAGAATGTAAATGCGACACTTCCTTGATAGGAAGTAGTTTTGCAGATGTCTACGTATTCGAAGCAATAGAGTTCTAATCGTCATACAGCATCTCATTTCTATGTTTCATGATAAGATATAATATTCATTGTGCAGTGTTATGAATACCTCGTATTCACTTCATAAGAATGTAAATGCGACACTTCCTTGCTAGGAAATAGCGTTTGCAGGTGTCTACGTATCGAAGCAATAGTGTCCTAATGCTCCTTAAATCGCGATATCGCATCTCATTTCTATGTTTCATGATAAGATATAATATTCATTGTGCAGTGTTAAGTATACGTCGTATTCACTTCAAAAGAATGTAAACGCGACACTTCGTTGCCAGGAAATAGCGTTTGCAGATGTCTACGTATCGTACCATTAGAATTCTAATGCTTCTCAAAACGCGATATCGCTACTCATTACCATGTTTCATTATAATATATAATATTCATTGTGCAGTGTTATGAATACCTCGTATTCACTTCAAAAGAATGTAAATGCGACACTTCCTTGCTTGGAAATAGCGTATGCAGATGTCTACTTATCGAAGCAATAGTGTTCTAATGCTTCTTAAATCGCGATATCGCATCTCATATCTACGTTTCATGATAATATATAATATTCATTGCGAAGTGTCATGTATACCTCGTATTCACTTCAAAGGTATGTAAATGCGACACTTCCTTGCTTGGAAATAGCGTTTGCAGATGTCTACGTATCGAAGCAATAGAGTTCTAAATCTTCGTAAAACATGATATCGCATGTCATTTCTATGTTTCACGATAAGATATAATACTCATTGGGAAGTGTCATGTATACCTCGCATACACTTCAAATGAATGTAAATGCGACACTTCCTTGCTAGGAAATAGCGTTTGCAGATGTCTACGTGTCGAAGCAATAGGTATCTAGTACTTCCTAAAACTCCATTCCGCTTCTCATTTCTATGTTTCATGATAATATATAATATTCACTGGGAAGTGTCATGTATACCTCGCATACACTTCAAATGAATGTAAATGCGACACTTCCTTGCTAGGAAGTAGCGTTTGCAGATATCTACGTATCGAAGCAATAGATTTCTAATGCTTCATAAACTGAAATATTACATCTCATTTCTATGTATCATAATAAGATATAATGTTCATTGTGGAGTGTTATGTATACCTCGTATTCACTTCAAAAGAATGTAAATGCGGCACTTCCTTGCTTTGAAATAGCGTTTGCAGATGTCTACGTATCGAAGCTCTGGACATCTAATGCTTCATAAATCGCCATATCGCATCTCATTTCTATGTTTCATGATAAGATAAAATATTCATTGCGACGAGTCATGTATGCCTCGTATTCCTTTCAAAAGACTAAATGCGACAATTCCTTGCTTGGAAATAGCGTTTGCAGATGTCTACGTATCGAAGCAATAGTTTCCTAATGCTTCTTAAATCGTCATATCGCATCCCATACCTACGTTTCATGACAATATATAATTTTCATTGCGAAGTGTCATCTATACATCGTATTCCTTTCAAAAGAATGTAAATGCGACACTTCCTTGTTAGGAAGTAGCGTTTGCAGATGTCTACGTTTCGAAGCAATAGAGTTCTAAGGCTTCTTAAATCGCAATATTAAGTCTCATTCCTATGTTTCATACTAAGATATAATATTCATTGTGGAGTGTTATGTATACCTCGTATTCACTTCAAAAGAATGTAAACGCGACACTTCCTTGCTAGGAAATAGCGTTTGCAGATGTCTACGTATCGAAGCAATAGTTTTCTAATGCTCTTTAAATCGCGATATCCCTCCTAATTTTTATGCTTCATGATAAGATGTAATATTCATTGCGAAGTGTCATGTATACCTCGTATTCACTTCGAAAGAATGTAAATGCGACACTTCCTTGCTAGGAAATAGTGTTTGCAGATGTCTACGTATCGAAGCAATGGAGGTCTAATGCTTCTTATAACGGGATATCGCATCTCTTTTCTGTGTTTCGTGATAAGGTTTAATATTCATTTCGAAGTGTCATGTATACCTCGTATTCACTTCAGAAGAATGTAAATCCGACACTTCCTTCCTAGGAAATAGCGTTTGCAGATGTCTCCGTATCGTAGCAGTAGTGTTCAAATGCTTCTTAAATCGCGATATCGCATCTCATTTCTATGTTTCATTATAAGGTATAATATTCATTCTGGATTGTTATGTATACCCCGTATTCACTTCGAAAGAATGTAAATGCGACACTTCCTTGCTAGGTAGTAGCGTTTGCAGATGTATGCGTATCGAAGCAATTGAGTACTAATGCTCCTAAATCGCGATATCCCTCCTAATTTTTATGTTTCATGATAAGATATAATATTCATTGCGAAGTGTCTTGTATACCTCGTATTCACTTCAAAGGAATGTAAATGCGACACTTCCTTGCTAGGAAATAGCGTTTGCAGATGTCTACGTATCGAAGCAATAGAGTTCTAATGCTTCTTATAACGGGAAATCGCATCTCTTTTCTATGTATCATGATAAGATATAATATTCATTTTGGATTGTAATGTATACCTCGTAATCACTTCAAAAGAATGTAAATGCGACACTTCCTTGCTAGGAAATGTCGTCTGCAGATGCCTACGTATCGTAGCAATAGAGTTCTAATGCCTCTTAAATCGCGATATCGGTCCTAATTTCTATGTTCCATGATAAGATATAATATTCATTGCGAAGTGTCATGTATACCTCGTATTCACTTCAAAGGAATGTAAATGCGACACTTCCTTGCTAGGAAATAGCGTTTGCAGATGTCTACGTATCGAAGCAATAGAGTTCTAATGCTTCTTAAATCGCGATATCGCACCCCATTTCTATGTTTTATGATAAGATATAGTATTCATTGTGCAGTGTTACGTATACCTCGTATTCACTTCAAAAGAATGTAAATGCGACACTTCCTTGCTAGGAAATAGCGTTTGCAAATGTCTACGTATCAGAGCAATAGAGTTCTAATGCTTCTTAAATCGCGATATCGCATCCCATTTCTATGTTTTTGATAAGATATAATATTCATTGTGCAGTGTTATGTATACCGCAAATTCAATTCAAAAGAATGTAAATGCGACACTTCCTTGCTAGGACGTAGCGTTTGCAGATGTCTACGTATGGAAGCAATAGGTTTCTAATGCTTCTTAAATCGTCATATCGCATCTCATTTCTGCGTTACATGATAAGATATCATATTCACTGCGAAGTGTCATGTATACCTCGTATTCCTTTCAAAAGAATGTAAATGCGACACTTCCTTGTTAGGAAGTAGCGTTTGCAGATGTCTACGTATCGAAGCAATTGGGATCTAATGCTTCTTAAATCGCCATATCGCTTCTCATTTCTATGTTTCATGATAATATGTAATATTCATTGCGAAGTGTCATGTATACCTCGCATTCACTTCAAATGGATGTGATTGCGACAGTTCTTTGCTAGGAAATAGTGTTTGCAGATATCTAGTATCGAAGCAATAGAGTTCTAAAGCTTCTTAAATCGCGATATCACATCCCATTCCTATGTTTCATGATAAGATATAATATTCATTGTGCAGTGTTATGAATACCTCGTATTCACTTCATAAGAATGTAAATGCGACACTTCCTTGCTTGGAAATAGCGTTTGCAAATGTCTACGTATCGAAGCAATAGTTTTCCATTGCTTCTTAAATCGCGATATCGCATCTCATTTCTAAGTTTCATGATAAGATATAATATTCATTGTGCAGTGTTATGTATACCTCGTATTCACTTCAAAAGAATGTAAATGCGACACTTCCTTGATAGGAAGTAGTTTTGCAGATGTCTACGTATTCGAAGCAATAGAGTTCTAATCGTCATACAGCATCTCATTTCTATGTTTCATGATAAGATATAATATTCATTGTGCAGTGTTATGAATACCTCGTATTCACTTCATAAGAATGTAAATGCGACACTTCCTTGCTAGGAAATAGCGTTTGCAGGTGTCTACGTATCGAAGCAATAGTGTCCTAATGCTCCTTAAATCGCGATATCGCATCTCATTTCTATGTTTCATGATAAGATATAATATTCATTGTGCAGTGTTAAGTATACGTCGTATTCACTTCAAAAGAATGTAAACGCGACACTTCGTTGCCAGGAAATAGCGTTTGCAGATGTCTACGTATCGTACCATTAGAATTCTAATGCTTCTCAAAACGCGATATCGCTACTCATTACCATGTTTCATTATAATATATAATATTCATTGTGCAGTGTTATGAATACCTCGTATTCACTTCAAAAGAATGTAAATGCGACACTTCCTTGCTTGGAAATAGCGTATGCAGATGTCTACTTATCGAAGCAATAGTGTTCTAATGCTTCTTAAATCGCGATATCGCATCTCATATCTACGTTTCATGATAATATATAATATTCATTGCGAAGTGTCATGTATACCTCGTATTCACTTCAAAGGTATGTAAATGCGACACTTCCTTGCTTGGAAATAGCGTTTGCAGATGTCTACGTATCGAAGCAATAGAGTTCTAAATCTTCGTAAAACATGATATCGCATGTCATTTCTATGTTTCACGATAAGATATAATACTCATTGGGAAGTGTCATGTATACCTCGCATACACTTCAAATGAATGTAAATGCGACACTTCCTTGCTAGGAAATAGCGTTTGCAGATGTCTACGTGTCGAAGCAATAGGTATCTAGTACTTCCTAAAACTCCATTCCGCTTCTCATTTCTATGTTTCATGATAATATATAATATTCACTGGGAAGTGTCATGTATACCTCGCATACACTTCAAATGAATGTAAATGCGACACTTCCTTGCTAGGAAGTAGCGTTTGCAGATATCTACGTATCGAAGCAATAGATTTCTAATGCTTCATAAACTGAAATATTACATCTCATTTCTATGTATCATAATAAGATATAATGTTCATTGTGGAGTGTTATGTATACCTCGTATTCACTTCAAAAGAATGTAAATGCGGCACTTCCTTGCTTTGAAATAGCGTTTGCAGATGTCTACGTATCGAAGCTCTGGACATCTAATGCTTCATAAATCGCCATATCGCATCTCATTTCTATGTTTCATGATAAGATAAAATATTCATTGCGACGAGTCATGTATGCCTCGTATTCCTTTCAAAAGACTAAATGCGACAATTCCTTGCTTGGAAATAGCGTTTGCAGATGTCTACGTATCGAAGCAATAGTTTCCTAATGCTTCTTAAATCGTCATATCGCATCCCATACCTACGTTTCATGACAATATATAATTTTCATTGCGAAGTGTCATCTATACATCGTATTCCTTTCAAAAGAATGTAAATGCGACACTTCCTTGTTAGGAAGTAGCGTTTGCAGATGTCTACGTTTCGAAGCAATAGAGTTCTAAGGCTTCTTAAATCGCAATATTAAGTCTCATTCCTATGTTTCATACTAAGATATAATATTCATTGTGGAGTGTTATGTATACCTCGTATTCACTTCAAAAGAATGTAAACGCGACACTTCCTTGCTAGGAAATAGCGTTTGCAGATGTCTACGTATCGAAGCAATAGTTTTCTAATGCTCTTTAAATCGCGATATCCCTCCTAATTTTTATGCTTCATGATAAGATGTAATATTCATTGCGAAGTGTCATGTATACCTCGTATTCACTTCGAAAGAATGTAAATGCGACACTTCCTTGCTAGGAAATAGTGTTTGCAGATGTCTACGTATCGAAGCAATGGAGGTCTAATGCTTCTTATAACGGGATATCGCATCTCTTTTCTGTGTTTCGTGATAAGGTTTAATATTCATTTCGAAGTGTCATGTATACCTCGTATTCACTTCAGAAGAATGTAAATCCGACACTTCCTTCCTAGGAAATAGCGTTTGCAGATGTCTCCGTATCGTAGCAGTAGTGTTCAAATGCTTCTTAAATCGCGATATCGCATCTCATTTCTATGTTTCATTATAAGGTATAATATTCATTCTGGATTGTTATGTATACCCCGTATTCACTTCGAAAGAATGTAAATGCGACACTTCCTTGCTAGGTAGTAGCGTTTGCAGATGTATGCGTATCGAAGCAATTGAGTACTAATGCTCCTAAATCGCGATATCCCTCCTAATTTTTATGTTTCATGATAAGATATAATATTCATTGCGAAGTGTCTTGTATACCTCGTATTCACTTCAAAGGAATGTAAATGCGACACTTCCTTGCTAGGAAATAGCGTTTGCAGATGTCTACGTATCGAAGCAATAGAGTTCTAATGCTTCTTATAACGGGAAATCGCATCTCTTTTCTATGTATCATGATAAGATATAATATTCATTTTGGATTGTAATGTATACCTCGTAATCACTTCAAAAGAATGTAAATGCGACACTTCCTTGCTAGGAAATGTCGTCTGCAGATGCCTACGTATCGTAGCAATAGAGTTCTAATGCCTCTTAAATCGCGATATCGGTCCTAATTTCTATGTTCCATGATAAGATATAATATTCATTGCGAAGTGTCATGTATACCTCGTATTCACTTCAAAGGAATGTAAATGCGACACTTCCTTGCTAGGAAATAGCGTTTGCAGATGTCTACGTATCGAAGCAATAGAGTTCTAATGCTTCTTAAATCGCGATATCGCACCCCATTTCTATGTTTTATGATAAGATATAATTTTCATTGTGCAGTGTTATGTATACCTCGTATTCAATTCAAAAGAATGTAAATGCGACACTTCCTTGCTTGGAAATAGCGTTTGCGGATGTCTACGTATCGCAGCAATAGTGTTCTAATGCTTCTTAAATCGCGATATCGCATCCCATTTCTATGTTTTTGATAAGATATAATATTCATTGTGCAGTGTTATGTATACCGCAAATTCAATTCAAAAGAATGTAAATGCGACACTTCCTTGCTAGGACGTAGCGTTTGCAGATGTCTACGTATGGAAGCAATAGGTTTCTAATGCTTCTTAAATCGTCATATCGCATCTCATTTCTGCGTTACATGATAAGATATCATATTCACTGCGAAGTGTCATGTATACCTCGTATTCCTTTCAAAAGAATGTAAATGCGACACTTCCTTGTTAGGAAGTAGCGTTTGCAGATGTCTACGTATCGAAGCAATTGGGATCTAATGCTTCTTAAATCGCCATATCGCTTCTCATTTCTATGTTTCATGATAATATGTAATATTCATTGCGAAGTGTCATGTATACCTCGCATTCACTTCAAATGGATGTGATTGCGACAGTTCTTTGCTAGGAAATAGTGTTTGCAGATATCTAGTATCGAAGCAATAGAGTTCTAAAGCTTCTTAAATCGCGATATCACATCCCATTCCTATGTTTCATGATAAGATATAATATTCATTGTGCAGTGTTATGAATACCTCGTATTCACTTCATAAGAATGTAAATGCGACACTTCCTTGCTTGGAAATAGCGTTTGCAAATGTCTACGTATCGAAGCAATAGTTTTCCATTGCTTCTTAAATCGCGATATCGCATCTCATTTCTAAGTTTCATGATAAGATATAATATTCATTGTGCAGTGTTATGTATACCTCGTATTCACTTCAAAAGAATGTAAATGCGACACTTCCTTGATAGGAAGTAGTTTTGCAGATGTCTACGTATTCGAAGCAATAGAGTTCTAATCGTCATACAGCATCTCATTTCTATGTTTCATGATAAGATATAATATTCATTGTGCAGTGTTATGAATACCTCGTATTCACTTCATAAGAATGTAAATGCGACACTTCCTTGCTAGGAAATAGCGTTTGCAGGTGTCTACGTATCGAAGCAATAGTGTCCTAATGCTCCTTAAATCGCGATATCGCATCTCATTTCTATGTTTCATGATAAGATATAATATTCATTGTGCAGTGTTAAGTATACGTCGTATTCACTTCAAAAGAATGTAAACGCGACACTTCGTTGCCAGGAAATAGCGTTTGCAGATGTCTACGTATCGTACCATTAGAATTCTAATGCTTCTCAAAACGCGATATCGCTACTCATTACCATGTTTCATTATAATATATAATATTCATTGTGCAGTGTTATGAATACCTCGTATTCACTTCAAAAGAATGTAAATGCGACACTTCCTTGCTTGGAAATAGCGTATGCAGATGTCTACTTATCGAAGCAATAGTGTTCTAATGCTTCTTAAATCGCGATATCGCATCTCATATCTACGTTTCATGATAATATATAATATTCATTGCGAAGTGTCATGTATACCTCGTATTCACTTCAAAGGTATGTAAATGCGACACTTCCTTGCTTGGAAATAGCGTTTGCAGATGTCTACGTATCGAAGCAATAGAGTTCTAAATCTTCGTAAAACATGATATCGCATGTCATTTCTATGTTTCACGATAAGATATAATACTCATTGGGAAGTGTCATGTATACCTCGCATACACTTCAAATGAATGTAAATGCGACACTTCCTTGCTAGGAAATAGCGTTTGCAGATGTCTACGTGTCGAAGCAATAGGTATCTAGTACTTCCTAAAACTCCATTCCGCTTCTCATTTCTATGTTTCATGATAATATATAATATTCACTGGGAAGTGTCATGTATACCTCGCATACACTTCAAATGAATGTAAATGCGACACTTCCTTGCTAGGAAGTAGCGTTTGCAGATATCTACGTATCGAAGCAATAGATTTCTAATGCTTCATAAACTGAAATATTACATCTCATTTCTATGTATCATAATAAGATATAATGTTCATTGTGGAGTGTTATGTATACCTCGTATTCACTTCAAAAGAATGTAAATGCGGCACTTCCTTGCTTTGAAATAGCGTTTGCAGATGTCTACGTATCGAAGCTCTGGACATCTAATGCTTCATAAATCGCCATATCGCATCTCATTTCTATGTTTCATGATAAGATAAAATATTCATTGCGACGAGTCATGTATGCCTCGTATTCCTTTCAAAAGACTAAATGCGACAATTCCTTGCTTGGAAATAGCGTTTGCAGATGTCTACGTATCGAAGCAATAGTTTCCTAATGCTTCTTAAATCGTCATATCGCATCCCATACCTACGTTTCATGACAATATATAATTTTCATTGCGAAGTGTCATCTATACATCGTATTCCTTTCAAAAGAATGTAAATGCGACACTTCCTTGTTAGGAAGTAGCGTTTGCAGATGTCTACGTTTCGAAGCAATAGAGTTCTAAGGCTTCTTAAATCGCAATATTAAGTCTCATTCCTATGTTTCATACTAAGATATAATATTCATTGTGGAGTGTTATGTATACCTCGTATTCACTTCAAAAGAATGTAAACGCGACACTTCCTTGCTAGGAAATAGCGTTTGCAGATGTCTACGTATCGAAGCAATAGTTTTCTAATGCTCTTTAAATCGCGATATCCCTCCTAATTTTTATGCTTCATGATAAGATGTAATATTCATTGCGAAGTGTCATGTATACCTCGTATTCACTTCGAAAGAATGTAAATGCGACACTTCCTTGCTAGGAAATAGTGTTTGCAGATGTCTACGTATCGAAGCAATGGAGGTCTAATGCTTCTTATAACGGGATATCGCATCTCTTTTCTGTGTTTCGTGATAAGGTTTAATATTCATTTCGAAGTGTCATGTATACCTCGTATTCACTTCAGAAGAATGTAAATCCGACACTTCCTTCCTAGGAAATAGCGTTTGCAGATGTCTCCGTATCGTAGCAGTAGTGTTCAAATGCTTCTTAAATCGCGATATCGCATCACATTTCTATGTTTCATTATAAGGTATAATATTCATTCTGGATTGTTATGTATACCCCGTATTCACTTCGAAAGAATGTAAATGCGACACTTCCTTGCTAGGTAGTAGCGTTTGCAGATGTATGCGTATCGAAGCAATTGAGTACTAATGCTCCTAAATCGCGATATCCCTCCTAATTTTTATGTTTCATGATAAGATATAATATTCATTGCGAAGTGTCTTGTATACCTCGTATTCACTTCAAAGGAATGTAAATGCGACACTTCCTTGCTAGGAAATAGCGTTTGCAGATGTCTACGTATCGAAGCAATAGAGTTCTAATGCTTCTTATAACGGGAAATCGCATCTCTTTTCTATGTATCATGATAAGATATAATATTCATTTTGGATTGTAATGTATACCTCGTAATCACTTCAAAAGAATGTAAATGCGACACTTCCTTGCTAGGAAATGTCGTCTGCAGATGCCTACGTATCGTAGCAATAGAGTTCTAATGCCTCTTAAATCGCGATATCGGTCCTAATTTCTATGTTCCATGATAAGATATAATATTCATTGCGAAGTGTCATGTATACCTCGTATTCACTTCAAAGGAATGTAAATGCGACACTTCCTTGCTAGGAAATAGCGTTTGCAGATGTCTACGTATCGAAGCAATAGAGTTCTATTGCATCTTATAACGGGATATCGCATTCCTTTTCTATGTTTAATGATAAGATATAGTATTCATTGTGGATTGTTATGTATACCCCGTACTCACTTCGAAGGAATGTAAATGCGACACTTCCTTGCTGGCAAATAGCGTTTGCAGATGCCTACGTATCGTAGCAATAGAATTCTAATGCTTCTTAAATCGGGATATCGCTTCTAATTTCTATGTTTCATGATAAGATATAATATTCATTGCGAATTGTCACTTATACCTCGCATACACTTCAAAAGAATGCAAATGCGACACTTCCTTGCTAGGAAATTGCGTTTGCAGATGTCTACGTATCGAAGCAATAGCGTTCTAATGCTTCTCAAAACGCGATATCGCAACCCGTTTCTATGTTCCATTATAAGCTATAATTTTCATTGCGAAGTGTCATGCATGCCTCTTATTCACTTCAGAAGAATGTAAATCCGACACTTCCTTCCTAGGAAATAGCGTTTGCAGATGTCTCCGTATCGTAGCAGTAGTGTTCAAATGCTTCTTAAATCGCGATATCGCATCTCATTTCTATGTTTCATTATAAGGTATAATATTCATTCTGGATTGTTATGTATACCCCGTATTCACTTCGAAAGAATGTAAATGCGACACTTCCTTGCTAGGTAGTAGCGTTTGCAGATGTATGCGTATCGAAGCAATTGAGTACTAATGCTCCTAAATCGCGATATCCCTCCTAATTTTTATGTTTCATGATAAGATATAATATTCATTGCGAAGTGTCACGTATGCCTCGTATTCACTTCAAAAGAATGTAAATGCGACACTTCCTTCCTAGGAAATAGCGATCGCAGATGTCTACGTATCGTAGCAGTAGGTTTCTAATGCTCCTTCTAACGGGATGTCGCATCTCTTTTCTATGTTTCACGATAAGATATAATATTCATTGTGGATTGTTATATATACCCCGTATTCACTTCGAAAGAATGTAAATGCGACACTTCCTTGCTAGGAAATAGTGTTTGCAGATGTCTACGTATCGAGGCAATAGAGTTCTAGTGCTTCTTCAATCGCTATATTGCATCTCATTCCTATGTTTCATGATGAGATATAATAATCACTGTGCAGTGTTATGTATACCTCGAATTCACTTCAAAAGAATGTAAACGCGACACTTCCTTGCTTGGAAATAGCGTTTGCAGATGTCTACGTATCGAAGCAATAGATTTCTAAAACTTGCTAATTCGCGATATCGCATCTCATATCTATGTTTCATGATAATTTATAATATTCATTGCGATGTGTCATGTATAACTCGCATACACTTCAAATGAATGCGAATGCGACAGCTCCTTGCTAGGAAGTAGAGTTTGCAGATGTCTACGTATAGTAGCATTAGAGTTATAATGCTTCTCAAAACGCGATATCGCTACTCATTACCATGTTTCATGATAATATATAATGTTCATTGTTGAGTGTTATATATACCTCGTATTCACTTCAAAAGAATGTCAATGTGACACTTCCTTGCTAGGAAACAGCGTTTGCAGATGTCTACGTATCGAAGCAATAGACTTCTAATGCTTCTTAAATCGCGATATAGCATCTCATTTCTATGTTTCATGATAATATATAATATTCATTGCGAAATGTCATGTATACCTTGTATTCACTTCAAAAGTCTGTAAATGCGACACTTCCTTGCTAGGAAGTAGCGTTTGCAGATGACTACGTATCGAAGCAAGAGAGTTCTAATGCTTCTTAAATCGCAATATCGCTCCTCAGTTCTAAGTTTCATGTTAAGATATAATCTTCACTGCGAAGTGTCATGTACACCTCGTTCTCACTTCAAAAGAATGTAAATGCGACATTTCCTTGTTAGGAAATAGCGTTTGCAGATGTCTCCGTATCGAAGCAATAGTTTTCTAACGGTTCCTAAATCGCGATATCGCATCTCAGTTCCAAGTTTCATGTTAAGATATAATATTCATTGCGTAGTGTCACGTATGCCTCGTATTCACTTCAAAAGAATGTAAATGCGACACTTCCTTGCTAGGAAATAGCGATTGCAGATGTCTACGTATCGTAGCAGTAGGGTTCTAATGCTCCTTCTAACGGGATATCGCATCTCTTTTCTATGTTTCACGATAAGATATAATATTCATTGTGGATTGTTATATATACCCCGTATTCACTTCGAAAGAATGTAAATGCGACACTTCCTTGCTAGGAAATAGTGTTTGCAGATGTCTACGTATCGAGGCAATAGAGTTCTAATGCTTCTTCAATCGCTATATTGCATCTCATTCCTATGTTTCATGATGAGATATAATAATCACTGTGCAGTGTTATGTATACCTCGTATTCACTTCAAAAGAATGTAAACGCGACACTTCCTTGCTTGGAAATAGCGTTTGCAGATGTCTACGTATCGAAGCAATAGATTTCTAAAACTTGCTAATTCGCGATATCGCATCTCATATCTATGTTTCATGATAATTTATAATATTCATTGCGATGTGTCATGTATAACTCGCATACACTTCAAATGAATGCGAATGCGACAGCTCCTTGCTAGGAAGTAGAGTTTGCAGATGTCTACGTATAGTAGCATTAGAGTTATAATGCTTCTCAAAACGCGATATCGCTACTCATTACCATGTTTCATGATAATATATAATGTTCATTGTTGAGTGTTATATATACCTCGTATTCACTTCAAAAGAATGTCAATGTGACACTTCCTTGCTAGGAAACAGCGTTTGCAGATGTCTACGTATCGAAGCAATAGACTTCTAATGCTTCTTAAATCGCGATATAGCATCTCATTTCTATGTTTCATGATAATATATAATATTCATTGCGAAATGTCATGTATACCTTGTATTCACTTCAAAAGTCTGTAAATGCGACACTTCCTTGCTAGGAAGTAGCGTTTGCAGATGACTACGTATCGAAGCAAGAGAGTTCTAATGCTTCTTAAATCGCAATATCGCTCCTCAGTTCTAAGTTTCATGTTAAGATATAATCTTCACTGCGAAGTGTCATGTACACCTCGTTCTCACTTCAAAAGAATGTAAATGCGACATTTCCTTGTTAGGAAATAGCGTTTGCAGATGTCTACGTATCGAGGCAATAGAGTTCTAATGCTTCTTCAATCGCTATATTGCATCTCATTCCTATGTTTCATGATGAGATATAATAATCACTGTGCAGTGTTATGTATACCTCGTATTCACTTCAAAAGAATGTAAACGCGACACTTCCTTGCTTGGAAATAGCGTTTGCAGATGTCTACGTATCGAAGCAATAGATTTCTAAAACTTGCTAATTCGCGATATCGCATCTCATATCTACGTTTCATGATAATTTATAATATTCATTGCGATGTGTCATGTATACCTCGCATACACTTCAAATGAATGCGAATGCGACAGCTCCTTGCTAGGAAGTAGAGTTTGCAGATGTCTACGTATCGTAGCATTAGAGTTCTAATGCTTCTCAAAACGCGATATCGCTACTCATTACCATGTTTCATGATAATATATAATGTTCACTGTTGAGTGTTATATATACCTCGTATTCACTTCAAAAGAATGTCAATGTGACACTTCCTTGCTAGGAAACAGCGTTTGCAGATGTCTACGTATCTAAGAAATAGAGTTCTAAAGCTTGATAATTCAAGATATCGCATCTCATTTCTATGTTTCATGATAATATTTAATATTCATTGCGAAGTGTCATGTATACCTCTCATACACTTCAAATGAATGTGAATGCGACAGTTCCCTGCTAGGATATAGCGTTTGCAGATATCTACGTATCGAAGCAATAGAATTCTAATGCTTCTTAAATCGTCATATCGCATCTCATTTCTATGCTTCATGATAAGATATAATATTCATTGCGAAGTGTCATGTATACCTCGTATTCACTTCAAAGGTATGTAAATGCGACACTTCCTTGCTTGGAAATAGCGTTTGCAGATGTCTACGTATCGAAGCAATAGAGTTCTAAAGCTTCGTAAAACATGATATCGCATGTCATTTCTATGTTTCACGATAAGATATAATACTCATTGGGAAGTGTTATGCTTACCTGGTATTCATTTCAAAAGAATGTAAATGCGACACTTCCTTGCTAGCTAATAGCGTTTACAGATATCTACGTATCGTAGCAATAGATTTCTAATGCTTCACAAAACGCGAGGTCGCATCTCATTTCTGTGTTCCATGATAATATATAATATTCATTGCGAAGTGTTATGTATACCTCGCATACACTTTAAATGAATGTAAATGCGACACTTCCTTGATCGGCAATAGCGTTTGCAGGTGTTTACGTTTCGTAGCAATAGAGTTCTAACGCTTCTTAAAACGCGATACCGCATCTCATTTCTATGTTTCATGATGAGATATAATATTCATTGTGCAGTGTTATGTATACCTCGTATTCACTTCAAAAGAATGAAAGTGCGACACTTCCTTGCTAGGTAGCAGCGTTTGCAGATGTCTACGTATCGAACCAATAGATTTCTAATACTTCTTAAATCGCCATATCGCTTCTCATTTCTATGTTTCATAATAATATATAATATTCACTGAGAAGTGTCATGTATCCCTCGCATACACATCAAATGAACGAAAATGCGACACTTCCTTGCTTGGAAATAGCGTTTGCAGATGTCTACGTATCGAAGCAATAGGGTCCTAATGCTTCTTAAATCGCGATATCGCGTCTCATTTCTATGTTTTATGATAAGATATAATATTCATTGTGCAGTGTTATGTATACCTCGTATTCACTTCAAAAGAATGTAAACGCGACACTTCGTTGCCAGGAAATAGCATTTGCAGATGTCTACGTATCGTACCATTAGTATTCTAATGCTTCTCAAAACGCGATATCGCTACTCATTAACATGTTTCGTTATAATATATAATATTCGTTGTGGAGTGTTATGTATACCTCGTATTCACTTCAAAAGAATGTAAATGCGACACTACCTTGCTAGGAAATAGCGTTTGCAGATGTCTACGTATCGAAGCAATAGGTATCTAATACTTCCTAAATCGCCATATCACTTCTCATTTCTATGTTTCATGAAAATTTATAACATTCACTGGGAAGTGTCATGTATACCTCGCATACACTTCAAATGAATGTAAATGCGACACTTCCTTGCTAGGAAATAGCGTTTGCAGATGTCTACGTGTCGAAGCAATAGGTATCTAGTACTTCCTAAAACTCCATTCCGCTTCTCATTTCTATGTTTCATGATAATATATAATATTCACTGGGAAGTGTCATGTATACCTCGCATACACTTCAAATGAATGTAAATGCGACACTTCCTTGCTAGGAAATAGCGTTTGCAGATGTCTACGTATCGAAGCAATAGTGTCCTAATGCTTCTTAAATCGCGATATCGCATCTCATTTCTATGTTTCATGATAAGATATAATATTCATTGTGCAGTGTTAAGTATACGTCGTATTCACTTCAAAAGAATGTAAACGCGACACTTCGTTGCCAGGAAATAGCGTTTGCATATGTCTACGTATCGTACCATTAGAATTCTAATGCTTCTCAAAACGCGATATCGCTACTCATTACCATGTTTCATTATAATATATAATATTCATTGTGCAGTGTTATGAATACCTCGTATTCACTTCAAAAGAATGTAAATGCGGCACTTCCTTGCTTTGAAATAGCGTTTGCAGATGTCTACGTATCGAAGCTCTGGACATCTAATGCTTCATAAATCGCCATATCGCATCTCATTTCTATGTTTCATGATAAGATAAAATATTCATTGCGACGAGTCATGTATGCCTCGTATTCCTTTCAAAAGACTAAATGCGACAATTCCTTGCTTGGAAATAGCGTTTGCAGATGTCTACGTATCGAAGCAATAGTTTCCTAATGCTTCTTAAATCGTCATATCGCATCCCATACCTACGTTTCATGACAATATATAATTTTCATTGCGAAGTGTCATCTATACATCGTATTCCTTTCAAAAGAATGTAAATGCGACACTTCCTTGTTAGGAAGTAGCGTTTGCAGATGTCTACGTTTCGAAGCAATAGAGTTCTAAGGCTTCTTAAATCGCAATATTAAGTCTCATTCCTATGTTTCATACTAAGATATAATATTCATTGTGGAGTGTTATGTATACCTCGTATTCACTTCAAAAGAATGTAAACGCGACACTTCCTTGCTAGGAAATAGCGTTTGCAGATGTCTACGTATCGAAGCAATAGTTTTCTAATGCTCTTTAAATCGCGATATCCCTCCTAATTTTTATGCTTCATGATAAGATGTAATATTCATTGCGAAGTGTCATGTATACCTCGTATTCACTTCGAAAGAATGTAAATGCGACACTTCCTTGCTAGGAAATAGTGTTTGCAGATGTCTACGTATCGAAGCAATGGAGGTCTAATGCTTCTTATAACGGGATATCGCATCTCTTTTCTGTGTTTCGTGATAAGGTTTAATATTCATTTCGAAGTGTCATGTATACCTCGTATTCACTTCAGAAGAATGTAAATCCGACACTTCCTTCCTAGGAAATAGCGTTTGCAGATGTCTCCGTATCGTAGCAGTAGTGTTCAAATGCTTCTTAAATCGCGATATCGCATCTCATTTCTATGTTTCATTATAAGGTATAATATTCATTCTGGATTGTTATGTATACCCCGTAATCACTTCGAAAGAATGTAAATGCGACACTTCCTTGCTAGGTAGTAGCGTTTGCAGATGTATGCGTATCGAAGCAATTGAGTACTAATGCTCCTAAATCGCGATATCCCTCCTAATTTTTATGTTTCATGATAAGATATAATATTCATTGCGAAGTGTCTTGTATACCTCGTATTCACTTCAAAGGAATGTAAATGCGACACTTCCTTGCTAGGAAATAGCGTTTGCAGATGTCTACGTATCGAAGCAATAGAGTTCTAATGCTTCTTATAACGGGAAATCGCATCTCTTTTCTATGTATCATGATAAGATATAATATTCATTTTGGATTGTAATGTATACCTCGTAATCACTTCAAAAGAATGTAAATGCGACACTTCCTTGCTAGGAAATGTCGTCTGCAGATGCCTACGTATCGTAGCAATAGAGTTCTAATGCCTCTTAAATCGCGATATCGGTCCTAATTTCTATGTTCCATGATAAGATATAATATTCATTGCGAAGTGTCATGTATACCTCGTATTCACTTCAAAGGAATGTAAATGCGACACTTCCTTGCTAGGAAATAGCGTTTGCAGATGTCTACGTATCGAAGCAATAGAGTTCTATTGCATCTTATAACGGGATATCGCATTCCTTTTCTATGTTTAATGATAAGATATAGTATTCATTGTGGATTGTTATGTATACCCCGTACTCACTTCGAAGGAATGTAAATGCGACACTTCCTTGCTGGCAAATAGCGTTTGCAGATGTCTACGTATCGTAGCAATAGAATTCTAATGCTTCTTAAATCGGGATATCGCTCCTAATTTCTATGTTTCATGATAAGATATAATATTCATTGCGAATTGTCACTTATACCTCGCATACACTTCAAAAGAATGCAAATGCGACACTTCCTTGCTAGGAAATTGCGTTTGCAGATGTCTACGTATCGAAGCAATAGCGTTCTAATGCTTCTCAAAACGCGATATCGCAACCCGTTTCTATGTTCCATTATAAGCTATAATTTTCATTGCGAAGTGTCATGCATGCCTCTTATTCACTTCAGAAGAATGTAAATCCGACACTTCCTTCCTAGGAAATAGCGTTTGCAGATGTCTCCGTATCGTAGCAGTAGTGTTCAAATGCTTCTTAAATCGCGATATCGCATCTCATTTCTATGTTTCATTATAAGGTATAATATTCATTCTGGATTGTTATGTATACCCCGTATTCACTTCGAAAGAATGTAAATGCGACACTTCCTTGCTAGGTAGTAGCGTTTGCAGATGTATGCGTATCGAAGCAATTGAGTACTAATGCTCCTAAATCGCGATATCCCTCCTAATTTTTATGTTTCATGATAAGATATAATATTCATTGCGAAGTGTCACGTATGCCTCGTATTCACTTCAAAAGAATGTAAATGCGACACTTCCTTCCTAGGAAATAGCGATCGCAGATGTCTACGTATCGTAGCAGTAGGGTTCTAATGCTCCTTCTAACGGGATGTCGCATCTCTTTTCTATGTTTCACGATAAGATATAATATTCATTGTGGATTGTTATATATACCCCGTATTCACTTCGAAAGAATGTAAATGCGACACTTCCTTGCTAGGAAATAGTGTTTGCAGATGTCTACGTATCGAGGCAATAGAGTTCTAGTGCTTCTTCAATCGCTATATTGCATCTCATTCCTATGTTTCATGATGAGATATAATAATCACTGTGCAGTGTTATGTATACCTCGAATTCACTTCAAAAGAATGTAAACGCGACACTTCCTTGCTTGGAAATAGCGTTTGCAGATGTCTACGTATCGAAGCAATAGATTTCTAAAACTTGCTAATTCGCGATATCGCATCTCATATCTATGTTTCATGATAATTTATAATATTCATTGCGATGTGTCATGTATAACTCGCATACACTTCAAATGAATGCGAATGCGACAGCTCCTTGCTAGGAAGTAGAGTTTGCAGATGTCTACGTATAGTAGCATTAGAGTTATAATGCTTCTCAAAACGCGATATCGCTACTCATTACCATGTTTCATGATAATATATAATGTTCATTGTTGAGTGTTATATATACCTCGTATTCACTTCAAAAGAATGTCAATGTGACACTTCCTTGCTAGGAAACAGCGTTTGCAGATGTCTACGTATCGAAGCAATAGACTTCTAATGCTTCTTAAATCGCGATATAGCATCTCATTTCTATGTTTCATGATAATATATAATATTCATTGCGAAATGTCATGTATACCTTGTATTCACTTCAAAAGTCTGTAAATGCGACACTTCCTTGCTAGGAAGTAGCGTTTGCAGATGACTACGTATCGAAGCAAGAGAGTTCTAATGCTTCTTAAATCGCAATATCGCTCCTCAGTTCTAAGTTTCATGTTAAGATATAATCTTCACTGCGAAGTGTCATGTACACCTCGTTCTCACTTCAAAAGAATGTAAATGCGACATTTCCTTGTTAGGAAATAGCGTTTGCAGATGTCTACGTATCGAGGCAATAGAGTTCTAATGCTTCTTCAATCGCTATATTGCATCTCATTCCTATGTTTCATGATGAGATATAATAATCACTGTGCAGTGTTATGTATACCTCGTATTCACTTCAAAAGAATGTAAACGCGACACTTCCTTGCTTGGAAATAGCGTTTGCAGATGTCTACGTATCGAAGCAATAGATTTCTAAAACTTGCTAATTCGCGATATCGCATCTCATATCTACGTTTCATGATAATTTATAATATTCATTGCGATGTGTCATGTATACCTCGCATACACTTCAAATGAATGCGAATGCGACAGCTCCTTGCTAGGAAGTAGAGTTTGCAGATGTCTACGTATCGTAGCATTAGAGTTCTAATGCTTCTCAAAACGCGATATCGCTACTCATTACCATGTTTCATGATAATATATAATGTTCACTGTTGAGTGTTATATATACCTCGTATTCACTTCAAAAGAATGTCAATGTGACACTTCCTTGCTAGGAAACAGCGTTTGCAGATGTCTACGTATCTAAGAAATAGAGTTCTAAAGCTTGATAATTCAAGATATCGCATCTCATTTCTATGTTTCATGATAATATTTAATATTCATTGCGAAGTGTCATGTATACCTCTCATACACTTCAAATGAATGTGAATGCGACAGTTCCCTGCTAGGATATAGCGTTTGCAGATATCTACGTATCGAAGCAATAGAATTCTAATGCTTCTTAAATCGTCATATCGCATCTCATTTCTATGCTTCATGATAAGATATAATATTCATTGCGAAGTGTCATGTATACCTCGTATTCACTTCAAAGGTATGTAAATGCGACACTTCCTTGCTTGGAAATAGCGTTTGCAGATGTCTACGTATCGAAGCAATAGAGTTCTAAAGCTTCGTAAAACATGATATCGCATGTCATTTCTATGTTTCACGATAAGATATAATACTCATTGGGAAGTGTTATGCTTACCTGGTATTCATTTCAAAAGAATGTAAATGCGACACTTCCTTGCTAGCTAATAGCGTTTACAGATATCTACGTATCGTAGCAATAGATTTCTAATGCTTCACAAAACGCGAGGTCGCATCTCATTTCTGTGTTCCATGATAATATATAATATTCATTGCGAAGTGTTATGTATACCTCGCATACACTTTAAATGAATGTAAATGCGACACTTCCTTGATCGGCAATAGCGTTTGCAGGTGTTTACGTTTCGTAGCAATAGAGTTCTAACGCTTCTTAAAACGCGATACCGCATCTCATTTCTATGTTTCATGATGAGATATAATATTCATTGTGCAGTGTTATGTATACCTCGTATTCACTTCAAAAGAATGAAAGTGCGACACTTCCTTGCTAGGTAGCAGCGTTTGCAGATGTCTACGTATCGAACCAATAGATTTCTAATACTTCTTAAATCGCCATATCGCTTCTCATTTCTATGTTTCATAATAATATATAATATTCACTGAGAAGTGTCATGTATCCCTCGCATACACATCAAATGAACGAAAATGCGACACTTCCTTGCTTGGAAATAGCGTTTGCAGATGTCTACGTATCGAAGCAATAGGGTCCTAATGCTTCTTAAATCGCGATATCGCGTCTCATTTCTATGTTTTATGATAAGATATAATATTCATTGTGCAGTGTTATGTATACCTCGTATTCACTTCAAAAGAATGTAAACGCGACACTTCGTTGCCAGGAAATAGCATTTGCAGATGTCTACGTATCGTACCATTAGTATTCTAATGCTTCTCAAAACGCGATATCGCTACTCATTAACATGTTTCGTTATAATATATAATATTCGTTGTGGAGTGTTATGTATACCTCGTATTCACTTCAAAAGAATGTAAATGCGACACTACCTTGCTAGGAAATAGCGTTTGCAGATGTCTACGTATCGAAGCAATAGGTATCTAATACTTCCTAAATCGCCATATCACTTCTCATTTCTATGTTTCATGAAAATTTATAACATTCACTGGGAAGTGTCATGTATACCTCGCATACACTTCAAATGAATGTAAATGCGACACTTCCTTGCTAGGAAATAGCGTTTGCAGATGTCTACGTGTCGAAGCAATAGGTATCTAGTACTTCCTAAAACTCCATTCCGCTTCTCATTTCTATGTTTCATGATAATATATAATATTCACTGGGAAGTGTCATGTATACCTCGCATACACTTCAAATGAATGTAAATGCGACACTTCCTTGCTAGGAAATAGCGTTTGCAGATGTCTACGTATCGAAGCAATAGTGTCCTAATGCTTCTTAAATCGCGATATCGCATCTCATTTCTATGTTTCATGATAAGATATAATATTCATTGTGCAGTGTTAAGTATACGTCGTATTCACTTCAAAAGAATGTAAACGCGACACTTCGTTGCCAGGAAATAGCGTTTGCATATGTCTACGTATCGTACCATTAGAATTCTAATGCTTCTCAAAACGCGATATCGCTACTCATTACCATGTTTCATTATAATATATAATATTCATTGTGCAGTGTTATGAATACCTCGTATTCACTTCAAAAGAATGTAAATGCGACACTTCCTTGCTTGGAAATAGCGTCTGCAGGTGTCTACGTATCGAAGCAAAAGATTTCCATTGCGTCTTAAATCGCCATATCGCATCTCATTTCTATGTTTCATGATAAGATATAACATTCATTGTGCAGTGTTATGTATATCTCGTCTATACTTCAAATGAATGTAAATGCGACACTTCCTTGCTAGGAAATAGCGTTTGCAGATGTCTACGTATCGTAGCATTAGAGTTCTAATGGTTCTCAAAACGCGATATCGCTACCCAATACAATGTTTCATGATAATTAATAATATTCATTGTGGAGTGTTATGTATACCTCGTATTCACTTCAAAAGAATGTAAATGCGACAGTTCCTTGCTTGGAAAGAGCGTTTGCAGATGTCTACGTATCGAAGCGATAGAGTCCTAAATCTTCGTAAAACATGATATCGCATCCCATTTCTATGTTTCATGATAAGAAATAATATTCATTGGGAAGTGTTATGCTTACCTGGTATTCATTTCAAAAGAATGTAAATGCGACACTTCCTTGCTAGCTAATAGCCTTTACAGATATCTACGTATCGTAGCAATAGAGTTGCAATGCTTCACAAAACGCGAGTTCGCATCTCATTTCTGTGTTTCATGATAAGAAATAATATTCATTGCGAAGTGTCATCTATACCTCGTATTCCTTTCAAAAGAATGTAAATGCGACACTTCCTTGTTAGGAAGTAGCGTTTGCAGATATCTACGTATCGAAGCAATAGATTTCTAATGCTTCATAAACTGAAATATTACATCTCATTTCTATGTATCATAATAAGATATAATTTTCATTGTGGAGTGTTATGTATACCTCGTATTCACTTCAAAAGAATGTAAATGCGGCACTTCCTTGCTTTGAAATAGCGTTTGCAGATGTCTACGTATCGAAGCTCTGGACATCTAATGCTTCATAAATCGCCATATCGCATCTCATTTCTATGTTTCATGATAAGATAAAATATTCATTGCGACGAGTCATGTATGCCTCGTATTCCTTTCAAAAGACTAAATGCGACAATTCCTTGCTTGGAAATAGCGTTTGCAGATGTCTACGTATCGAAGCAATAGTTTCCTAATGCTTCTTAAATCGTCATATCGCATCCCATACCTACGTTTCATGACAAGATATAATTTTCATTGCGAAGTGTCATCTATACATCGTATTCCTTTCAAAAGAATGTAAATGCGACACTTCCTTGTTAGGAAGTAGCGTTTGCAGATGTCTACGTTTCGAAGCAATAGAGTTCTAAGGCTTCTTAAATCGCAATATTAAGTCTCATTCCTATGTTTCATACTAAGATATAATATTCATTGTGGAGTGTTATGTATACCTCGTATTCACTTCAAAAGAATGTAAACGCGACACTTCCTTGCTAGGAAATAGCGTTTGCAGATGTCTACGTATCGAAGCAACAGCGTTCTAATGCTTCTCAAAACGGGATATCGCATCCCGTTTCCATGTTCCATGATAAGCTATAATTTTCATTGCGAAGTGTCATGCATACATCTTATTCACTTCTAAAGAATGTAAATGAGCCACTTCCTTGCTAGAAAATAGCGTTTGCAGATGTCTACGTATCGTAGCAATAGTGTTCTAATGCTCTTTAAATCGCGATATCCCTCCTAATTTTTATGCTTCATGATAAGATGTAATATTCATTGCGAAGTGTCATGTATACCTCGTATTCACTTCGAAAGAATGTAAATGCGACACTTCCTTGCTAGGAAATAGTGTTTGCAGATGTCTACGTATCGAAGCAATGGAGGTCTAATGCTTCTTATAACGGGATATCGCATCTCTTTTCTGTGTTTCGTGATAAGGTTTAATATTCATTTCGAAGTGTCATGTATACCTCGTATTCACTTCAGAAGAATGTAAATCCGACACTTCCTTCCTAGGAAATAGCGTTTGCAGATGTCTCCGTATCGTAGCAGTAGTGTTCAAATGCTTCTTAAATCGCGATATCGCATCTCATTTCTATGTTTCATTATAAGGTATAATTTTCATTCTGGATTGTTATGTATACCCCGTATTCACATCGAAAGAATGTAAATGCGACACTTCCTTGCTAGGTAGTAGCGTTTGCAGATGTATGCGTATCGAAGCAATTGAGTACTAATGCTCCTAAATCGCGATATCCCTCCTAATTTTTATGTTTCATGATAAGATACAATATTCATTGCGAAGTGTCATGTATACCTCGTATTCACTTCAAAGGAATGTAAATGCGACACTTCCTTGCTAGGAAATAGCGTTTGCAGATGTCTACGTATCGAAGCAATAGAGTTCTAATGCTTCTTATAACGGGATATCGCATCTCTTTTCTATGTATCATGATAAGATATAATATTCATTTTGGATTGTAATGTATACCTCGTAATCACTTCAAAAGAATGTAAATGCGACACTTCCTTGCTAGGAAATGTCGTCTGCAGATGCCTACGTATCGTAGCAATAGGGTTCTAATGCCTCTTAAATCGCGATATCGCTCCTAATTTCTATGTTTCATGATAAGATATAATATTCATTGCGAAGTGTCATGTATACCTCGTATTCACTTCAAAGGAGTGTAAATGCGACACTTTCTTGCTAGGAAATTGCGTTTGCAGATGTCTACTGTCACGTCACGGGTCGCGAAAACTTATCGTTTACCGGGAGCGACACGCAGCCTCGAACGGTTCGGCTCGCGGAATTGCGACGAAGACCGGGTTCTTTCTGGCTCGCGAAACACGTATAAAAAGGCACGGACGTGGACAAGAAAATATGACCTTACCTTTTATCTCTTGACAGCTGCTAATATTTAGTACCCTTGTTGCAGGTATCGTCGTCGGCGCGGATCGCCCTCAGGTATGATCCCTGCGTACGGTCGGTGAGGCGTGATTGTCAGCGGGACGAGTACCCAGGTGGGCTGACCTCGGGGGTGGATCGGCTCGGTCAAGCGGATCGGCGATGGATGCGGCGATGCCGGACGGCTGTCCGATCGGTGTGCGGCGGAAGATGAGACGTTGCAGTGGTATATGCACACGGCTGTGCCAACGTATCCGCGCACAAGGGAACGCAAGAAGTTCTTCCTTCCCGCGCGGCGAGTTCGTTTAGTTGCACCGGAATGACGCATTCGAGTCGGTTTCCAAAAGTCCGGATACGGGTCCACTAAGCGGCGGTCCGCTCTAGTTTACCGGTCCAGAAATATGGAAAATCGACGAATGTCCTTGCTCTAGCCTCGCTGTGGGTCGATGCAGCTAAGCGGCGGTCCGCTCTAACTGATCGATTACCAAGTTTGACTAAAGTTCGGAGCCTGTGAATGTTCTTGAAGACGCGTGAACTCGTGGAAGACTTCGCAATGAATGAATTTATAATAATAATAAGGCAAGGAATATTTAGAATGATGAGAATTGTAGTACTGGTAAAAATAAAGTATATTCTAAATAAAACTAAGCTTACACTGATACTTCCCTATGCTAAAGTTGACTAAGTACTAGGATACGATAATTAGAGTTTAGAATAAGGACTTGAATTGAATTAGAGTTTAAGTTGAACTAGTAAGATTGGATTATGTTAAAGGAGTGCTCGCTTGGAGCGAATGGCTCGAACTAGAGATTGGATTTGAGGGAGGTCCGCTCGCTTGGAGCGGATGACTCGTACTGGCTCTCAGCTCGCGGGCCCGCGACCTCCTCGGATCGCGGGGCGCGCGAGTCGCGGGTCCCCAGAGTGGGGCGTACGCTCGGCCCACGGAGTGGGGTGGACGGTCGTGGTAGGGCGCGCGCGTTCGGCGTGAGCCGCGCGCGTCGGGCACTCGCTCGGGCGCTTCGCTTACTTATTACGGTTAATTATGATCTTAAAAATTAGGATAACACATGAAACGCCTTACGCTAGGTTGTGTGTGTTGTGTCGTGTACGTACATGGAGTGTCGTGTGCTTAAAATCTAGGATTCGCTTAATTATAATTATAATGGTATGCAAAGTATGGATACGGGTGCGTAACGGCGGGCGACTCTTCCTGATACGTGGAATGGTCCTCGTGCGGAGGCTGTGGCTCGGTCGTGCTCCAGCTGTCTGGAAGGCACGTGTCGTAGCGCGGTCGTGTGGTCCAACTCCTGGTTGCGGGGGTGGCTGCCTTAGCTCGGCGATCGTATACTCGGTAAGCTCGTCTTTGTGGTGGCGACAGGCGATGCGTGTGGCTCTGCCGGGGGGTGAAGGAGGTACCGCGAGGTTCGGCGGACGTTACACCTCCCCCCATGGAAAAGGAATCTTGGCAATGCCAAGATCTCCTGTCTGGAGGATGCGTGTCTGATGACGAGTTGGAATTGCTGATACTGCCGGTTGGCGCCTTGCCCTTGGAGATTTCCTCGCCAGGTAGATTGCGGCGGTCTCGTTTCGTGTTTGCGGAGTGACCTGGGATAACTGACCTGGCACTTGGGACACTAATTCCATTATCACTTTTGTCTATGGAAATCGTCGCACTATTTACATTCTTTTCAGTCCTTTTCTCTTCCGATTCAAGCACACTCATTCTTTTGCATAACTTTAATTTGTTTGCGTGAACAATTTTATGGCGGCCCTTAATTGCTATTTTTACATTATTGTCGCTCAGAACTTCGACGATTCGGTACGGGCCAACATATTGTGATTGTAATTTATGTTTATTAGGTTCCCTGAGTAGAAAGACCCATTGACCTTGTTCGAATTTCTGAACGTTCAATTTTCTATCATAATAGAATTTCGCTCTACGTTTCGCATTATCGAGATTTTCCCTGGCAATTTGTTGTGATCTTGTAATTTTTTCATTCAGATATATCAGGTAGTCGGAGTACGTTTCGTTTTCCGTGTTATCCTGAAACGGAGTGTCAGACGGTGTTCTCGCGATTTTTCCAAAAACTAATTCATGCGGAGTATATAATGTTCCTTCGTGGACACTGGTATTATAAGAAAACATGGCGTACGGCAGCCATCTTTCCCAGTCGTTACTGTCGCTAATGAAGTGTCTGAGATATTCGGCCAAAACGTGATGTGAACGTTCGACCGATCCATTCGTCTGTGGGTGGAAGGCTGTTGATCTGTATTGTTTGATTTTGAACTTTATCGCGATCGCTTTAATTAAACTGCTAATGAAATTCGAACCTTGGTCCGTCAAAATGCCTTTCGGGCATCCGAATTTGCAAATAAATCCCGTTATTAATGCTTCGGCGATATCTACGGCAGTTGTTTGTTTCAAAGGAATAGCTAGGGAGTATTTGGTCAAAAGGTCCTGGATGGTGAGGATGTTTGTAAAGCCGTCAGGAGTCGTTGGAAGAGGACCCATAACGTCCATCGAGATTTTGTCGAACGCGCAACCCGGGGTATCTGTCAGTGTTAATGGTTGTCGGGTTTTCACGCGTACTAGTTTTTCGGATTGACAACTTCTACATTTAGCGATATAATCTTGAATTTGATTTTTCATATTCGGCCAGTAATACTTTTCTCTGATCCGCGAGTACGTTTTATTAACGCCTTTGTGGCCTCCTATCGGAGTGTCGTGATTCTCCTGTATGATCTTTAATCTCTTTTCTTCCGGGGGAATATGGATCAAGCCTTGACATACCGTTATTTGGACTGGTGTTTCGTATAATAGATCTTGTAATGCGCGTTGGATCTGTGCCCATGGAATGGAATCTAAGGAAGTTTGGGCGATGCTAATTGTCTTTAATTGTAATTCACTGATTACGTCGTACAAAGATCTCAATGATTCTATAACTATATTGTAGTCGATGGCTCTGGATTCGTGCTCGATTATTGGTAATTGAATTTGAAAGTAATCTTCTATCTTAATGACTTTAGCTTTGGTTAGGTTGATATTATTTTTTTCGAAGAAAAATTTTCCCGCTTTTTGGATCTGTGTTGCTCCCGCGTCGTAAGGTTGTCCCGATTGGGTTATAAATATAACGATGTTATCGCGCCTAGTCGCGATCGTGTCTCTGGTAAATTTGAATAGAGGCTCGTACCTAACGTGTTCTCCTGCTGCTGGTACGTACATTTCTGTATTGCCGGCTGTCGTTTGTGGTGTCGGTAAGGTAGGAATGTTACGAGGCAGTGGATCGGGTGCTGATCGATTATCGACAGAACTTGGTGAAGGCGGAGGCGGGGGTGGCGGTTCGTTCGTTCTTCGTTTTGGCGGAAGCGGCGAAGGATCAAAAATATCTTCGTCCGAGGATGAGAATTGCGTGATGGGAAAGACTTTTACAGGATTTCGAGATAGAGCGTCTGCGTTAGAATTTGATTTACCTGCTTTGTATATCATATCATAGTCATACTCGGCGAGCTTCAACCTCCACCGCACGAGACGACTGGATGGGTCTTTAACCGAATTCATCCATATAAGTGGACGGTGATCGGTGACAAGCGTGAAACGGTTCCCGTAGATATATGGTCGAAAATGGTGTACGGCATAAACAATAGCTAAACACTCCTTTTCTATAGTAGAGTAGTTTCTCTCGGCTGGATTTAGGAGTCTCGAAGTGTATGCTATCGGTAGGTCGCGTCCTATGCGTCCCTGACTGATTACGGCGCCTATTGCATCCGCTGATGCGTCCGTGGTAATAATAAAAGGTTCCTTAAAATTGGGATATTGAAGGATCGGCGCCTCGCACAGCGCGTCGCGTAATTTTACAAATGCGTTCTCCTGATCATTTCTCCAAACGAATTGTGCGTCCTTCTTTAATAGATTGGTAAGTGGTTTCGTTATAGCGGAGAAATTCGAGATAAAACGTCTGTAATATCCGGCGAGACCTAAAAACTGTTTGATTTGTTTTTGATTACTGGGCCTAGGAAAATCTCGAACAGCGCTTACTTTCGAAGGATCGGGTTTCACACCGTCCTCACTAATAATGTGCCCGAGGTAACTCACTTCCCTTCGGAGAAACTCACACTTGTCGGGTTGAAGGACCAGATTGGCCTCTCTCAATCGTCGCGTCAGCTTATCGTATTTGGTTTCGTGCTCTCGAAGCGAACTGGCATAGACAACTATATCATCCAAGTAGACAAATAATTCATTCCCCTGTAGTCCCGCGAGCACATTGTCCATTAACCGCTGGAAAGTGGCCGGCGCATTCTTTAGCCCGAATGGCATACGCGTAAACTCGAAGTGGCCATGAGGAGTCGAGAAGGCTGTTTTATGAGCGTCAGCGGGTTCCATCGGGATCTGATGGAATCCACTGGCGAGATCGAAAGTGCTAAAATACTTAGCACTGCCTAGTTGGTCTAATATTTCTGTTATCGAAGGTAGCGGGTACGCGTCCGCGATAGATTTTTCGTTCAAGGCGCGATAGTCGATGACTACGCGCCATCGTTTCTTCCCGGAAGAATCAGGTTTCTTTGGGACAACCCAAAGCGGTGAATTATAAGGAGACTTGGAATTTCGGATGACATCGTTCTGCAATAAATTTTCCACCTGGTCGCGGATCTCCTCTTTGTGAACAGGGGGAAATCGGTATTGTTTTACGTTTATTGGCCTGTCGTCGACGGTGGGTATTTTATGGGTGGCTGCGGTCGTGCAACCTAACTTGTCGCCGTTTACGTAAAATAAATCCTGTGTTTTCTCGACTAGACGGATCACGTGCGCCTTTTCCTCGTCGTTGAGGTGGCTTAATCGCAACGAGTTTACAACTTGTTCCAAGCGAGATTTCGAAGGGTGCTTGGTTTCGGACGACGTTGTTTTCTTAATGGATTTCGCGACTTGCGCGTATGTTAGATTTCGCACGTTGGCGTTCGAAGTGGAAAGAGGAGTTCCGTGATTAGGTGCCGATGTCGCACGCGGTATATTTAAAGACGATTCCCCTTTTCGGGATAGGCCGTTCGATGCGGCTGGAATTGAATTTGGATTTACCGAATTACGGTTTGATTTGGAATTTGAGATAGAACTTGAGAATACCGGGAAGAGCGCGGAGTTATCTTCCTGCGGTATTGTTGGCACTGGCTCCAGTTTCAAAGGAGGCAGGGCCACCGTGACAACCTCGTCCGTCGAGTTAATTACCCGCGCGATGGCCGTGCCCTTTCGTACTTTCACCAGCGCATTGCCGAAGAATATTCCCGGCGCGATGTCTATCCGAGGGACTAGTCCTTCTCGGATAGCTGAATTTAATACGCGAATCTTAATTCCGACGTTCATTCGCGGGGGTATGGATATCTTATCGTTAAATTCCGGCTTCGTTTTCGGTGGTACCGGAGGAACTTCGTTTTCCGTGCTGCTAATTTCACGTTTGAACGGGATCGTTTTTCCGTTCCATCTAACGTGACCTTTTGGAAAGGAAATTTCCGCGTCGGCACAGAAACCGGATCCTAGGATGCCGTCTGGGCCGAGGGGGAAATCGTCGTTCACGACGTTGAACGGCACTACTCGATCGAATAATACAATATTAACGGTGCCTACGGTCGTCGTTTTCCCGTTTGTTACTCCGGTGATTACGACTGTTTCCGAGCAATCTATCCTTGCGGCAGACGACAACGCGGAGCGTTTGATAACATTTATCTCGGCACCTGTATCTACCATAAACTCTGTCGGCTTAATTAGCGCGCTTGAAGTTAAGATAACGCTCGGCGTATTAGTCTTTCCGGTCAGGTTTATTGCTGCGTTTCGGCGTTCGGTACTAATTGTTGGTCGTTCATAGCGAGAGCGTGTACGTTCGAAGGGGCCTCGCGTCCCGTCTCGCGGCGCGGCGGGAGGCCGTTCCCGTTTCCCGAGTACCTGGTATTGTAAAACTGACGCTTCCTGCATTCATTAATTTCGTGGCCTGCTGTTTTGCAGTATCTGCAAAATTTCGCGTCCTGGGGAGTGGTTTGTCGCGCTGAATCTACTAATGGCCTCGGCGACGGGGTGTAGTTATCCCTGGGATAAGCCGAACGATTATAATATTCCCGGCGGGGCGTCTGCCATTGTTGAGACGGGTAAACCCTGGAGCGGCAATCCCTTGCTGAATGTCCCGGATTATTGCAAACTTGGCATGTTATTTCCGGACGCCTTTCACGGGGTTCAACGCGGGGACGCGGATTCCGCAGTCTATCGCAATCTAATTCGTATTTCTTGAACAACTCGCGAGCGCGTGAAAATGCTTCTTGAGGAGTTCTAATGACGTGCGCGGACAAAGGAACGCGAATTTCTGGTATTAAACCATCCGTGAAGCTTTGGAGGGTTAATTCGTCGATATCCGACGTTAGGTTCTGTGTCGCGTAGGGGTTTATGCGTTCGCAATCTATAATCGCGGTGCGTAGATCTTTTACGCGGCTAATGTAATCTAAAATATGTTCCGTCTGCCTCATATAAATGTTCGTCATTTCGCCGCGATAATGATTAGCAGAACGAATGCTTCCGAACGAGTGACGGAGGATATCCGTGAGTTCCAGGATCGTCTGGCACGGTTCGTCTTCTACAGCGAAATATGCGCGGCCTTTGAGTTTACCTTTGATCAATCTTGTGAATGTACGTTCGCAGCCATTCGGTATCAACTCATACGCGCGTTTACATGCTCGCGTGAATTGAAGTACCGGCATATTGTTCCCATCATAATTGGGTACGGATTCTAACGCCTGTTTCAACGATAGTTCGTCGTGTTGAGGGCCTGCTGTTTCCGTATGTGAATTTGATGCGGATTGCGTTGCGTTTAATCGCGGGATGTCTAATGGGACAGTGTCCGATCGCGTTATGTCCTGCGAACGGCGAACAGAAGCTAATTCTCGGCGTAAATCCTCGATCTGTTGCATCAAGAATATCGTATTGTCTACGGTTCTATTCGATTCAACGGTTTTCTCGGTATCAGAGGTATCGATTTCACGTGTGATCGGGTCGGCGAGCGCGTCTTGGTAATCTAGACGACGCGTTGGACGTTTATCGCGATCCGATTCGATGCCCGTAGCGGCGGCGGCAGCGCCTCGGGGTGGCTGTTGCCGTGTCTTTGTCGGTGTTCGCGTGGCCATGGCTGTCGTATCCCTTATCACAGGCGGAATTTCCGGAAAGGAATAACGTGCAGTATCCCACCGCTGTCACCAAAAAGTTCGTGTCACGTCACGGGTCGCGAAAACTTATCGTTTACCGGGAGCGACACGCAGCCTCGAACGGTTCGGCTCGCGGAATTGCGACGAAGACCGGGTTCTTTCTGGCTCGCGAAACACGTATAAAAAGGCACGGACGTGGACAAGAAAATATGACCTTACCTTTTATCTCTTGACAGCTGCTAATATTTAGTACCCTTGTTGCAGGTATCGTCGTCGGCGCGGATCGCCCTCAGGTATGATCCCTGCGTACGGTCGGTGAGGCGTGATTGTCAGCGGGACGAGTACCCAGGTGGGCTGACCTCGGGGGTGGATCGGCTCGGTCAAGCGGATCGGCGATGGATGCGGCGATGCCGGACGGCTGTCCGATCGGTGTGCGGCGGAAGATGAGACGTTGCAGTGGTATATGCACACGGCTGTGCCAACGTATCCGCGCACAAGGGAACGCAAGAAGTTCTTCCTTCCCGCGCGGCGAGTTCGTTTAGTTGCACCGGAATGACGCATTCGAGTCGGTTTCCAAAAGTCCGGATACGGGTCCACTAAGCGGCGGTCCGCTCTAGTTTACCGGTCCAGAAATATGGAAAATCGACGAATGTCCTTGCTCTAGCCTCGCTGTGGGTCGATGCAGCTAAGCGGCGGTCCGCTCTAACTGATCGATTACCAAGTTTGACTAAAGTTCGGAGCCTGTGAATGTTCTTGAAGACGCGTGAACTCGTGGAAGACTTCGCAATGAATGAATTTATAATAATAATAAGGCAAGGAATATTTAGAATGATGAGAATTGTAGTACTGGTAAAAATAAAGTATATTCTAAATAAAACTAAGCTTACACTGATACTTCCCTATGCTAAAGTTGACTAAGTACTAGGATACGATAATTAGAGTTTAGAATAAGGACTTGAATTGAATTAGAGTTTAAGTTGAACTAGTAAGATTGGATTATGTTAAAGGAGTGCTCGCTTGGAGCGAATGGCTCGAACTAGAGATTGGATTTGAGGGAGGTCCGCTCGCTTGGAGCGGATGACTCGTACTGGCTCTCAGCTCGCGGGCCCGCGACCTCCTCGGATCGCGGGGCGCGCGAGTCGCGGGTCCCCAGAGTGGGGCGTACGCTCGGCCCACGGAGTGGGGTGGACGGTCGTGGTAGGGCGCGCGCGTTCGGCGTGAGCCGCGCGCGTCGGGCACTCGCTCGGGCGCTTCGCTTACTTATTACGGTTAATTATGATCTTAAAAATTAGGATAACACATGAAACGCCTTACGCTAGGTTGTGTGTGTTGTGTCGTGTACGTACATGGAGTGTCGTGTGCTTAAAATCTAGGATTCGCTTAATTATAATTATAATGGTATGCAAAGTATGGATACGGGTGCGTAACGGCGGGCGACTCTTCCTGATACGTGGAATGGTCCTCGTGCGGAGGCTGTGGCTCGGTCGTGCTCCAGCCGTCTGGAAGGCACGTGTCGTAGCGCGGTCGTGTGGTCCAACTCCTGGTTGCGGGGGTGGCTGCCTTAGCTCGGCGATCGTATACTCGGTAAGCTCGTCTTTGTGGTGGCGACAGGCGATGCGTGTGGCTCTGCCGGGGGGTGAAGGAGGTACCGCGAGGTTCGGCGGACGTTACACTACGTATCGAAGCAATAGAGTTCTATTGCATCTTATAACGGGATATCGCATTCCTTTTCTATGTTTAATGATAAGATATAGTATTCATTGTGGATTGTTATGTATACCCCGTACTCACTTCGAAAGAATGTAAATGCGACACTTCCTTGCTGGCAAATTGCGTTTGCAGATGTCTACGTATCGTAGCAATAGAATTCTAATGCTTCTTAAATCGGGATATCGCTCCTAATTTCTATGTTTCATGATAAGATATAATATTCATTGCTAATTGTCACTTATACCTCGCATACACTTCACAAGAATGTAAATGCGACACTTCCTTGCTAGGAAATTGCGTTTGCAGATGTCTACGTATCGAAGCAATAGCGTTCTAATGCTTCTCAAAACGCGATATCGCATCCCGTTTCTATGTTCCATGATAAGCTATAATTTTCATTGCGAAGTGTCATGCATACCTCTTATTCACTTCTAAAGAATGTAAATGAGCCACTCCCTTACTAGAAAATAGCGTTTGCAGATGTCTACGTATCGTAGCAATAGTGTTCTAATGCTCTTTAAATCGCGATATCCCTCCTAATTTTTATGCTTCATGATAAGATGTAATATTCATTGCGAAGTGTCATGTATACCTCGTATTCACTTCGAAAGAATGTAAATGCGACACTTCCTTGCTAGGAAATAGCGATTGCAGATGTCTACGTATCGTAGCAGTAGGGTTCTAATGCTCCTTCTAACGGGATATCGCATCTCTTTTCTATGTTTCACGATAAAATATAATATTCATTGTGGATTGTTATGTATACCCCGTATTCACTTCGAAAGAATGTAAATGCGACACTTCCTTGCCAGGAAGTAGCGTTTGCAGATGTCTACATATCGTAGCATGAGTGTTCTAATGCTTCTCAAAACGCGATATCGCTACTCATTACTATGTTTCATGATAATATATAATATTCATTGCGAAGTGTCATGTATACCTCGCATACACTTCAAATGAATGTGAGTGCGACATTTCCTTGCTAGGAAATAGTGTTTGCAGATATCTACGTATCGAGGCAATAGAGTTCTAATGCTTCTTCAATCGCTATATTGCATCTCATTCCTATGTTTCATGATGAGATATAATAATCACTGTGCAGTGTTATGTATACCTCGTATTCACTTCAAAAGAATGTAAACGCGACACTTCCTTGCTTGGAAATAGCGTTTGCAGATGTCTACGTATCGAAGCAATAGATTTCTAAAACTTGCTAATTCGCGATATCGCATCTCATATCTATGTTTCATGATAATTTATAATATTCATTGCGATGTGTCATGTATACCTCGCATACACTTCAAATGAATGCGAATGCGACAGCTCCTTGCTAGGAAGTAGAGTTTGCAGATGTCTACGTATAGTAGCCTTAGAGTTATAATGCTTCTCAAAACGCGATATCGCTACTCATTACCATGTTTCA
This sequence comes from Xylocopa sonorina, assembly GCF_050948175.1. Taxonomy (NCBI): domain Eukaryota; kingdom Metazoa; phylum Arthropoda; class Insecta; order Hymenoptera; family Apidae; genus Xylocopa; species Xylocopa sonorina. The sequence continues at coordinate 167,789 of NW_027490451.1, forward strand.
TGATAATATATAATGTTCATTGTTGAGTGTTATATATACCTCGTATTCACTTCAAAAGAATGTCAATGTGACACTTCCTTGCTAGGAAACAGCGTTTGCAGATGTCTACGTATCTAAGAAATAGAGTTCTAAAGCTTGATAATTCAAGATATCGCATCTCATTTCTATGTTTCATGATAATATATAATATTCATTGCGAAGTGTCATGTATACCTCTCATACACTTCAAATGAATGTGAATGCGACAGTTCCCTGCTAGGATATAGCGTTTGCAGATATCTACGTATCGAAGCAATAGAATTCTAATGCTTCTTAAATCGTCATATCGCATCTCATTTCTATGCTTCATGATAAGATATAATATTCATTGCGATGTGTCATGTATACCTCGTATTCCTTTCAAAAGAATGTAAATCCGACACTTCCTTGCTAGGAAGTAGCGTTTGCAGGTGTCTACGTATCGAACCAATAGATTTCTAATGCTTCTTAAATCGTCATATCGCATCTCATTTCTATGTTTCAAGATAAGATATAATATTCATTGTGCTGTGTTATGTATACCTCGTCTATACTTCAAATGGATGTAATTGCGACATTTCCTCGCTAGGAAGTAGCGCTTGCAGATGTCTACGTATTGTAGCAATAGATTTCTAAAACTTGCTAATTCGCGATATCGCATCTCATCTCTATGTTTCATGATAATTTATAATATTCATTGCGATGTGTCATGTATACCTCGCATACACTTCAAATGAATGCGAATGCGACAGCTCCTTGCTAGGAAGTAGAGTTTGCAGATGTCTACGTATAGTAGCATTAGAGTTATAATGCTTCTCAAAACGCGATATCGCTACTCATTACCATGTTTCATGATAATATATAATGTTCATTGTTGAGTGTTATATATACCTCGTATTCACTTCAAAAGAATGTCAATGTGACACTTCCTTGCTAGGAAACAGCGTTTGCAGATGTCTACGTATCTGAGAAATAGAGTTCTAAAGCTTGATAATTCAAGATATCGCATCTCATATCTATGTTTCATGATAATATATAATATTCATTGCGAAGTGTCATGTATACCTCTCATACACTTCAAATGAATGTGAATGCGACAGTTCCCTGCTAGGATATAGCGTTTGCAGATATCTACGTATCGAAGCAATAGAATTCTAATGCTTCTTAAATCGTCATATCGCATCTCATTTCTATGCTTCATGATAAGATATAATATTCATTGCGATGTGTCATGTATACCTCGTATTCCTTTCAAAAGAATGTAAATGCGACACTACCTTGCTAGGAAGTAGCGTTTGCAGGTGTCTACGTATCGAACCAATAGATTTCTAATGCTTCTTAAATCGCCATATCGCATCTCATTTCTATGTTTCAAGATAAGATATAATATTCATTGTGCTGTGTTATGTATACCTCGTCTATACTTCAAATGGATGTAATTGCGACATTTCCTCGCTAGGAAGTAGCGCTTGCAGATGTCTACGTATCGTGGCATTAGAGTTCTAATGCTTCTTAAATCGCCATATCGAATCTCATTTCTATGTTTCATGATAAGATATAATATTCATTGCGAAGTGTCATGTATACCTCGCATACACTTCAAATGAATGTGAGTGCGACATTTCCTTGCTAGGAAATAGTGTTTGCAGATGTCTACGTATCGAGGCAATAGAGTTCTAAAGCTTCTTACAACGCGATATCGCATCCCATTTCTATGATTCATGATAAGGTATAATATTCATTGTGAAGTGCCACGTATACCTCGTACCCACTTCCAAAGAATGTAAATGCGACACTTCCTGGCTAGGAAGTAGCGTTTGCAGATGTCTGCGTATCGTGGCATTACGGTTCCAATGCTTCTCAAAACGCGATATCGCTTCTCATTTCTGTGTTTCATGATAATATATAATATTCATTGCGAAGTGCCATGTATACCTCGCATACACTTCAATTGAATGTACATGCGACACTTCCTTGCTAGGATATAGCGTTTGCAGATGTCTACGTATCGAAGCAATAGAATTCTAATGCTTCTTAAATCGTCATATCGCATCTAATTTCTATGTTTCATGATAAGATATAATATTCATTGTGCAGTGTTATGAATACCTCGCATTAACTTCAAAAGAATGTAAATGCGACACTTCCTTGTTTGGAAATAGCGTTTGCAGATATCTACGTTTCGTGGCATTAGAGTTCTAATGCTTCTCAAAACGCGATATCGTTTCTCATTTCTATGTTTCATGATAATATATAATTTTTGTTGCGAAGTGTTATGTATACCTCGTATTCACTTCAAAAGAGTGTAAACGCGATACTTCCTTGCCAGGATATAGCGTTTGCAGATGTCTACGTATCGAAGCAATAGATTTCTAAGACTTGCTAATTCGCGATATTGCATCTCATATCTATGTTTCATGATAATTTATAATATTCATTGCGATGTGTCATGTATACCTCGCATACACTTCAAATGAATGCGAATGCGACAGCTCCTTGCTAGGAAGTAGAGTTTGCAGATGTCTACGTATAGTAGCATTAGAGTTCTAATGCTTCTCAAAACGCGATACCGCTTCTTATTTCTATGCTTCATGATAAGATATAATACTCATTGCGGGGTGTTACGTTTTCCCCGTCTACGATTCAAATGATTGTAAGAGCGACACTTCCTTTCTAGTAAATTACGTTACCAGATGTTTACGTATCGAAGCAATATAGTTCTAATGCTTCTTAAATCCAGATATCGCATCTCATTTCTATGTTTTATGGTAAGATATAATATTCATTTCGGAGTGTCATGTATACCGCGTAATCTCTTCAAACAAATGCAAATGCGACACTTCCTTGCTAGGAAGTAGCCTTTGCAGATGTCTACGTATCGAAGCAATAGAGTTCTAATGCTCCTTAAATCGCCTAATCGCATCACATTTCTGTGTTTCATGATAAGAAATAATATTCATTGTGCAGTGTTATGTATACCTCGTATTCACTTCAAAAGAATATAAATGCGACCGATACTTGCTAGGAAATAGCGTTTGCAGATGTCTACGTATGGAAGCAATAGACTTCTAATGCTTCTTAAATCGCGATATAGCATCTCATTTCTATGTTTCATGATAATATATAATATTCATTGCGAAATGTCATGTATACCTTGTATTCACTTCAAATGTCTGTAAATGCGACACTTCCTTGCTAGGAAGTAGCGTTTGCAGATGACTACGTATCCAAGCAAGAGAGTTCTAATGCTTCTTAAATCGCAATATCGCTCCTCAGTTCTAAGTTTCATGTTAAGATATAATCTTCACTGCGAAGTTTCATGTACACCTCGTTCTCACTTCAAAAGAATGTAAATGTGACATTTCCTTGTTAGGAAATAGCGTTTGCAGATATCTCCGTATCGAAGCAATGGTTTTCTAACGGTTCCTAAATCGCGATAACGCATCTCAGTTCCAAGTTTCATGTTAAGATATAATATTCATTGCGTAGTGTCACGTATGCCTCGTATTCACTTCAAAAGAATGTAAATGCGACACTTCCTTGCTAGGAAATAGCGATTGCAGATGTCTACGTATCGTAGCAGTAGGGTTCTAATGCTCCTTCTAACGGGATATCGCATTACTTTTCTATGTTTCACGATAAGATATAATATTCATTGTGGATTGTTATGTATACCCCGTATTCACTTCGAAAGAATGTAAATGCGACACTTACTTGCTAGGAAATAGCGTTTGCAGATATCTACGTATCGAAGCAATAGAGTTCTAAAGCTTCTTAAATCGCCATATCGCATCTCATTTCTATGTTTCATGATAAGATATAATATTCATTGCGAAGTGTCATGAATACCTCGTATTCACTTCAAGAGAATGTAAACGCGACACTTCCTTGCCAGGAAGTAGCGTTTGCAGATGTCTACATATCGTAGCATGAGTGTTCTAATGCTTCTCAAAACGCGATATCGCTACTCATTACTATGTTTCATGATAATATATAATATTCATTGCGTAGTGTCACATATGCCTCGTATTCACGTCAAAAGAATGTAAATGCGACACTTCCTTGCTAGGAAATAGCGATTGCAGATGTCTACGTATCGTAGCAGTAGGGTTCTAATGCTCCTTCTAACGGGATATCGCATCTCTTTTCCATGTTTCACGATAAGATATAATATTCATTGTGGATTGTTATGTATACCCCGTATTCACTTCGAAAGAATGTAAATGCGACACTTCCTTGCATGGAAATAGCGTTTGCAGATATCTACGTATCGAAGCAATAGACTTCTAATGCTTCTTAAATCGCGATATAGCATCTCATTTCTATGTTTCATGATAATATATAATATTCATTGCGAAATGTCATGTATACCTTGTATTCACTTCAAATGTCTGTAAATGCGACACTTCCTTGCTAGGAAGTAGCGTTTGCAGATGACTACGTATCGAAGCAAGAGAGTTCTAATGCTTCTTAAATCGCAATATCGCTCCTCAGTTCTAAGTTTCATGTTAAGATATAATCTTCACTGCGAAGTGTCATGTACACCTCGTTCTCACTTCAAAAGAATGTAAATGCGACATTTCCTTGTTAGGAAATAGCGTTTGCAGATATCTCCGTATCGAAGCAATGGTTTTCTAACGGTTCCTAAATCGCGATATCGCATCTCAGTTCCAAGTTTCATGTTAAGATATAATATTCATTGCGTAGTGTCACGTATGCCTCGTATTCACTTCAAAAGAATGTAAACGCGACACTTCCTTGCTTGGAAATAGCGTTCGCAGATGTCTACGTATCGAAGCAATAGATTTCTAAAACTTGCTAATTCGCGATATCGCATCTCATATCTATGTTTCATGATAATTTATAATATTCATTGCGATGTGTCATGTATACCTCGCATACACTTCAAATGAATGCGAATGCGACAGCTCCTTGCTAGGAAGCAGAGTTTGCAGATGTCTACGTATCGTAGCATTAGAGTTCTAATGCTTCTCAAAACGCGATATCGCTACTCATTACCATGTTTCATGATAATATATAATGTTCACTGTTGAGTGCTATATATACCTCGTATTCACTTCAAAAGAATGTCAATGTGACACTTCCTTGCTAGGAAACAGCGTTTGCAGATGTCTACGTATCGAAGAAATAGAGTTCTAAAGCTTGATAATTCAAGATATCGCATCTCATTTCTATGTTTCATGATAATATATAATATTCATTGCGAAGTGTCATGTATACCTCGCATACACTTCAAATGAAAGTGAATGCGACACTTCGTTTGTAGGAAATAACGTTTCCAGGCGCCTATGTATCGAAGCAATATAGTTCTAATGCTTCTTACAACGCGATATCGCATCCCATTTCTATGATTCATGATAAGGTATAATATTCATTGTGAAGTGCCACGTATACCTCGTACCCACTTCCAAAGAATGTAAATGCGACACTTCCTGGCTAGGAAGTAGCGTTTGCAGATGTCTGCGTATCGTGGCATTACGGTTCTAATGCTTCTCAAAACGCGATATCGCTTCTCATTTCTGTGTTTTATGATAATATATAATATTCATTGCGAAGTGCCATGTATACCTCGCATACACTTCAATTGAATGTACATGCGACACTTCCTTGCTAGGACATAGCGTTTGCAGATGTCTACGTATCGAAGCAATAGAATTCTAATGCTTCTTAAATCGTCATATCGCATCTAATTTCTATGTTTCATGATAAGATATAATATTCATTGTGCAGTGTTATGAATACCTCGCATTAACTTCAAAAGAATGTAAATGCGACACTTCCTTGTTTGGAAATAGCGTTTGCAGATATCTACGTTTCGTGGCATTAGAGTTCTAATGCTTCTCAAAACGCGATATCGTTTCTCATTTCTATGTTTCATGATAATATATAATTTTTATTGCGAAGTGTTATGTATACCTCGTATTCACTTCAAAAGAATGTAAACGCGACACTTGCTTGCCAGGATATGGCGTTTGCAGATGTCTACGTATCGAAGCAATAGATTTCTAAGACTTGCTAATTCGCGATATCGCATCTCATATCTATGTTTCATGATAATTTATGATATTCATTGCGATGCGTCATGTATACCTCGCATACACTTCAAATGAATGCGAATGCGACAGCTCCTTGCTAGGAAGTAGAGTTTGCAGATGTCTACGTATAGTAACATTAGAGTTATAATGCTTCTCAAAACGCGATATCGTTACACATTACCATGTTTCATGATTATATATAATGTTCATTGTTGAGTGTTATATATACCTCGTATTCACTTCAAAATAATTTAAATGTGACACTTCCTTGCTAGGAAATAGCGTTTGCAGATGTCTACGTATCGAGGCAATGGAGTTCTAATGCCTCTTAAATCGCTATATTGCATCTCATTCCTATGTTTCATGATGAGATATAATAATCACTGTGCAGTGTTATGTATACCTCGTATTCACTTCAAAAGAATGTAAACGCGTCACTTCCTTGCTTGGAAATAGCGTTTGCAGATGTCTACGTATCGAAGCAATAGATTTCTAAAACTTGCTAATTCGCGATATCGCATCTCATTTCTATGTTTCATGATAAGATATAATATTCATTGTGGAGTGTTAGGTACACCTCGTATTCACTTCAAAAGAATGTAAACGCGACACTTCCTTGCCAGGAAATTGCGTTTGCAGGTGTCTACGTATCGTAGCATTAGAGTTCTAATGCTTCTCAAAACGCGATATCGCTACTCATTACCATGTTTCATGATAATATATAATATTCATTGCGAAGTGGCATGTATACCTCGTATTCACTTCAAAAGAATGTAAATGCGACACTTCCCTGCTTGGAAATAGCGTTTGCAGATATCTACGTATCGAAGCAATAGAGTTCTAAAGCTTCTTAAATCGCCATATCGCATCTCATTTCTATGTTTCATGATAAGATATGATATTCATTGTGCAGTGTTATGCATACCTCGCATACACTTCAAATGAATGTGAGTGCGACAATTCCTTGCTAGGAAACAACGTCTGCAGATGTCTACGTATCGTAGCATTAGAGTTCTAATGCTTCTTAAATCGTCATATCGCATCTCATATCTACGTTTCCTGATAAGATATAATATTCATTGCGAAGTGTCATGTATACCTCGTATTCCTTTCAAAAGAATGTAAATGTGACACTTCCTTGCTAGGAAGTAGCGTTTGCAGATGTCTACGTATCGAGGCAATAGAGTTCTAATGCTTCTTAAATCGCCATATTGCATCTCATTTCTATGTTTCATGATAATTTATAATATTCATTGCGAAGTGTCATGTATACCTCGCATACACTTCAAATGAATGCGAATGCGACAGCTCCTTGCTAGGGAATAGAGTATGCAGATGTCTACGTATCGAGGCAATAGAGTTCTAATGCCTCTTAAATCGCTATATTGCATTTCATTCCTACGTTTCATGATGAGATATAATAATCACTGTGCAGTGTTATGTATACCTCGTATTCACTTCAAAAGAATGTAAACGCGACACTTCCTTGCTAGGAAGTAGCGTTTGCCGATGTCTACGTATCGAAGCAATAGACTTCTAGTGCTTCTTAAATCGCCATATCGCATCTCATTTCAATGTTTCATGATAAGATATAATATTCATTGTGCAGTGTTATGAATACCTCGTATTAACTTCAAAAGAATGTAAATGCGACACTTCCTTGTTTGGAAATAGCGTTTGCAGATATCTACGTTTCGTGGCATTAGAGTTCTAATGCTTCTCAAAACGCGATATCGTTTCTCATTTCTATGTTTCATGATAATATATAATTTTTATTGCGAAGTGTTATGTATACCTCGTATTCACTTCAAGAGAATGTAAACGCGACACTTCCTTGCCAGGATATAGCGTTTGCAGATGTCTACGTATCGAAGCAATAGATTTCTAAGACTTGCTAATTCGCGATATCGCATCTCATATCTATGTTTCATGATAATTTATAATATTCATTGCGATGCGTCATGTATACCTCGCATACACTTCAAATGAATGCGAATGCGACAGCTCCTTGTTAGGAAGTAGAGTTTGCAGATGTCTACGTATAGTAACATTAGAGTTATAATGCTTCTCAAAACGCGATATCGTTACACATTACCATGTTTCATGATTATATATAATGTTCATTGTTGAGTGTTATATATACCTCGTATTCACTTCAAAATAATTTAAATGTGACACTTCCTTGCTAGGAAATAGCGTTTGCAGATGTCTACGTATCGAAGTAATAGATTTCTAAAGCTTGCTAATACACGACATCGCATCTCATACCTATGTCTCATGATAATATATAATATTCATTGCGAAGTGTCATGTATACCTCGCATACACTTCAAATGAATGCGAATGCGACAGCTCCTTGCTAGGAAATAGAGTTTGCAGATGTCTACGTATCGAGGCAATGGAGTTCTAATGCCTCTTAAATCGCTATATTGCATCTCATTCCTATGTTTCATGATGAGATATAATAATCACTGTGCAGTGTTATGTATACCTCGTATTCACTTCAAAAGAATGTAATCGCGTCACTTCCTTGCTTGGAAATAGCGTTTGCAGATGTCTACGTATCGAAGCAATAGATTTCTAAAACTTGCTAATTCACGATATCGCATCTCATTTCTATGTTTCATGATAAGATATAATATTCATTGTGGAGTGTTAGGTACACCTCGTATTCACTTCAAAAGAATGTAAACGCGACACTTCCTTGCCAGGAAATTGCGTTTGCAGATGTCTACGTATCGTAGCATTAGAGTTCTAATGCTTCTCAAAACGCGATATCGCTACTCATTACCATGTTTCATGATAATATATAATATTCATTGCGAAGTGGCATGTATACCTCGTATTCACTTCAAAAGAATGTAAATGCGACACTTCCCTGCTTGGAAATAGCGTTTGCAGATATCTACGTATCGAAGCAATAGAGTTCTAAAGCTTCTTAAATCGCCATATCGCATCTCATTTCTATGTTTCATGATAAGATATGATATTCATTGTGCAGTGTTATGTATACCTCGCATACACTTCAAATGAATGTGAGTGCGACAATTCCTTGCTAGGAAACAACGTCTGCAGATGTCTACGTATCGTAGCATTAGAGTTCTAATGCTTCTTAAATCGTCATATCGCATCTCATATCTACGTTTCCTGATAAGATATAATATTCATTGCGAAGTGTCATGTATACCTCGTATTCCTTTCAAAAGAATGTAAATGTGACACTTCCTTGCTAGGAAGTAGCGTTTGCAGATGTCTACGTATCGAGGCAATAGAGTTCTAATGCTTCTTAAATCGCCATATTGCATCTCATTTCTATGTTTCATGATAATTTATAATATTCATTGCGAAGTGTCATGTATACCTCGCATACACTTCAAATGAATGCGAATGCGACAGCTCCTTGCTAGGGAATAGAGTATGCAGATGTCTACGTATCGAGGCAATAGAGTTCTAATGCCTCTTAAATCGCTATATTGCATTTCATTCCTACGTTTCATGATGAGATATAATAATCACTGTGCAGTGTTATGTATACCTCGTATTCACTACAAAAGAATGTAAACGCGTCACTTCCTTGCTTGGAAATAGCGTTTGCAGATGTATACGTATCGAAGCAGTAGATTTCTAAAACTTGCTAATTCGCGATATCGCATCTCATATCTATGTTTCATGATAATTTATAATATTCATTGCGATGTGTCATGTATACCTCGCATACACTTCAAATGAATGCGAATGCGACTGCTCCTTGCTAGGAAGTAGAGTTTGCAGATGTCTACGTATAGTAGCATTAGAATTATAATTCTTCTCAAAACGCGATATTGCTACTCATTACCATGTTTCATGATAATATATAATGTTCATTGTTGAGTGTTATATATACCACGTATTCACTTCAAAATAATGTAAATGTGACACTTAGTTGCTAGGAAATAGCGTTTGCAGATGTCTACGTATCGAAGCAATAGGTTTCTAGAGCTTGCTAATACGCGATATCGCATCTCATATCTATGTTTCATGATAATATATAATATTCATTGCGAAGCTTCATGTATACCTCGCATACAATTCAAACGAATGTGAATGCGACAGTCCCTTGCTAGGAAATAGTGTTTGCATATGTCTACGTATCGGAGCAATAGAGTTGTAATGCTTCTTAAATCGCGATATCGAATCTCATTTCTATGTTTCATGATAAGATATAATATTCTTTGCGAAGTGTCATGTATACCTCGTATTCAATTCAAAAGAATGTAAACGCGACACTTCCTTGCCAGGATATAGCGTTTGCAGATGTCTACGTATCGAAGAAATAGACATCTAATGCTTCATAAATCACCATATCGCACCTCATTTCTATGTTTCATGATAGGATATAATATTCATTGTGCAGTGTTATGTATACCTCGTATTCACCTCAAAAGAATGTAATGGCGACACTTCCTTGCTAGGAAATAGCGTTTGCAGATGTCTACGTATCGAAGCAATAGAATTCTAATGCTTCTTAAATCGCCATATCGCATCTCATTTCTATGTTTCATGATAATATATAATATTCATTGTGGAGTGTTATGTATACCTCGTATTCACTTCAAAAGAATGTAAATGCGACACTTCCTTGCTAGGAAGTAGCGTTTGCAGATGTCTACGTATCGAAGCAATAGACTTCTAGTGCTTCTTAAATCGCCATATCGCATCTCATTTCTATGTTTCATGATAAGATATAATATTCATTGTGCAGTGTTATGAATACCTCGTATTAACTTCAAAAGAATGTAAATGCGACACTTCCTTGTTTGGAAATAGCGTTTGCAGATATCTACGTTTCGTGGCATTAGAGTTCTAATGCTTCTCAAAACGCGATATCGTTTCTCATTTCTATGTTTCATGATAATATATAATTTTTATTGCGAAGTGTTATGTATACCTCGTATTCACTTCAAAAGAATGTAAACGCGACACTTCTTTGCCAGGATATAGCATTTGCAGATGTCTACGTATCGAAGAAATAGACATCTAATGCTTCTCAAAACGCGATATCGCTTCTCATTTCTATGTTTCATGATAATATATAATATTCATTGCGAAGTGTTATGTATTCCTCGCATACACTTAAAATGAATGTAATTGCGACACTTCCTTGCTACGAAATAGCGCTTGCAGATGTCTACGTATCGAAGCAATAGAGTTCCAAAGCTTGAAAATTCGCGATATCGCTACTCATTACTATGTTTCATGATAATATATAATATTCATCGTGGAGTGTTATGTATACCTCGTATTTACTTCAGGAGAAAGTAAATGCGACACTTCCTTGCTAGGAAACAGCGTTCGCAGATGTCTACGTATCGAGGCAATAGTGTTCTAATGCTTCTTAAATCGCGATATCGCATCTCATTTCTATGTTTCACGATAAGATATAATATTCATTGTGCAGTGTTATGTATTCCTCGTATTCACTTGAAAAGACTGTAAATGCGACACTTCCTTGCTAGGAAGTAGCGTTAGCAGATGTCTACGTACCGAAGCAATAGAGTTCTAATGCTTCTCAAAAAGCGATATCGCATCTCATTCCTATGTTTCATGATAATATATAATATTCATTGCGATGTGTCATGTATACTTCGCAAACACTCCAAATGAATGTGAATGCGACAGTTCCTTGCTAGGAATTAGTGTTTGCAGATATCTACGTATCGAAGCAATAGAGTTCTAAAGCTTCTTAAATCGCGATATCGCATCTCATTTCTATGTTTCATGATAAGATATAATGTACGTTGTGCAGTGTTATGAATACCTCGTATTCACTTCAAAAGAATGTAAATGCGACACTTCCTTGCGTGGAAATAGCGTTTGCAGATGTCTACGTATCGAAGCAATAGTATTCTAATGCTTCTTAAATAGTCATACCGCGTCTCATATCTACGTTTCATGATAAGATATAATATTCATAGCGAAGTGTCATTTATACCTCGTTTTCCTTTCAAAAGAATGTAAATGCGACACTTCCTTGCTAGGAAGTTGCGTTTGCAGATGTCTACGTATCGAAGCAATAGGGATCTAATGCTTCGTAAATCGCCATACGTCTTCTCATTTCTATGTTTCATGATAATATATAATATTCACTGCGAAGGGTCATGTATACCTCGCATACACTTCAAATGAATGTAAATGCGACACTTCCTTGCTAGGAAATAGCGTTTGCAGATGTCTACGTATCGAAGCAATAGTGTTCTAATGCTTCTTAAATCGCGATATCGCATCTCATTTCTATGTTTCATGATAAGATATAATATTCATTGCGTAGTGTCATGCTTACCTCGTATTCATTTCAAAAGTATGTAAATGCGACACTTCATTGCTAGGAAATATCGTTTACAGATATCTACGTATCGTAGCAATAGAGTTCCAATGCATCTCAAAACGCGATGTCGCATCTCATTTCTATGCTTCATGTTAAGATATAATATTCACTGCGAAGTGTCATGTTTACCTCGCATACACTTCAAATCAATGTAATTGAGACACTTCCTTGCTAGGAAATAGCGTTTGCAGATTGCTTCGTATCGAAGCTATAGATTTCTAATGCCTCTTAAATCGCGATATCGCATCTCATTTCTATGTTTGGTGACAAGATATAATATTCATTGTGCAGTATTATGTATATCTCGTCTATACTTCAAATGAATGTAAATGCGACACTTCCTTGCTAGGAAGTAGCGTTTGCAGATGTCTACGTATGGAAGCAATAGAGTTCTAATGCTTCTGAAATCGTCATATCGCATCTCATTTTTAAGTTTCATGATAAGATATAATATTCATTGTGCAGTGTTATGAATATTTCGTATTCACTTCAAAAGAATGTAAATGCGACACTTCCTTGCTAGGCAATAGCGTTTGCAGATGTCTACGTATCGAAGAAATAGATTTCTAAAGCTTGCTAATTCGCGATAACGCATCTCATATCTACGTTTCATGACAAGATATAATATTACCTGCGAAGTGTCATGTATACCTCGTACTCCTTTCAAAAGAATGTAAATGCGACACATCCTTGCTAGGCAATAGCGTTTGCAGATGTCTACGTATCGAAGAAATAGATTTCTAAAGCTTGCTAATTCGCGATATCGCATCTCATATCTACGTTTCATGATAGGATATAATATTCATTGCGAAGTGTCATTTATACCTCGTTTTCCTTTCAAAAGAATGTAAATGCGACACTACCTTGCATGGAAATAGCGTTGGCAGATGTCTACGTACCGAAGAAATAGTGTTCTAATGCTTTTAAAATCGCGATATCGCATCTCATTTCTATGTTTCGTGATAAGATATAATATTCATTGCGAAGTGTAACGTATACCTCGTATTCCTTTCAAAAGAATGTAAATGCGACACTTCCTTGCTAGGAAAGAGCGTTGGCAGATGTCTACGTATCGAAGCAATAAAGTTCTAATGCTTCTTAAATCGCGATATCGCATCTCATTTCTATGTTTCATGATAAGATATAATATTCATTGTGCAGTGTTATGTATACCTCGTATCCACTTGAAAAGAATGTAAATGCGACACTTCCTTGCTAGGAAATAGCGTTTGCACATGTCCACGTATCGAAGCAATAGTGTTCTAATGCTTCTTAAATCGCGACATCGCATCTCATTTCTATGTTCCAAGATAAGATATAATATTCATTGTGCAGTGTTATGTATTCCTCGTATTCACTTGAAAAGACTGTAAATGCGACACCTCCTTGCTAGGAAGTAGCGTTAGCAGATGTCAACGTACCGAAGCAATAGAGTTCTAATGCTTCTTAAATCGTCATATCGCATCTCATTTCTATGTTTCATGATAAGATATAATATTCATTGCGAACTATCATGTATACCACGCATTCCTTTCAAAAGAATGTAAATGCGACACTTCCTTGCCAGGAAATATCGTTGGCAGATGTCTACGTATCGAAGCAATAGGGTTCTAATGCTTCTTAAATCGCGATATCGCATCTGATTCCTATGTTTCATGATAAGATATAATATTCATTGTGGAGTGTTATGTATACCTCGTATTCACTTCAAAAGAATGTAAACGTGACACTTCCTTGCCAGGAAAGAGCGTTTGCAGATGTCTACGTATCGAAGCAATAGTGTTCTAATGCTTTTTAAATCGCGATATCGCATCTCTTATCTATGTTTCATGATAATATATAATATTCATTGCGAAGTGTCATGTATACCTCGCATACACTTCAAATGAATGTGAATGCGACAGTTCGTTGCTAGGAAATACTGTTTGCACATATCTAGTATCGAAGCAATAGAGTTCTAAACCTTCTTAAATCGCGACATCGCATCTCATTTCTATGTTTCATGATAAGATATAATATTCAATGTGCAGTGTTATGAGTACCTCGTATTCACTTCAAAAGAATGTAAATGCGACACCTCCTTGCTAGAAAGTATGGTTTGCAGATGTCTTCGTATCGAAGCAATAGAGTTCTAATGCTTCTTAAATCGTCATACCGCATCTCATTTCTATGTTTCATGATAAGACATAATATCCGTTGTGCAGTGTTATGTATATCTCGTCTATACTTCAAATGAATGGAATTGCGACACTTCCCTGCTAGTAAATAGAGTTTGCAGATGTCTACGTTTCGTGGCATTAGAGTTCTAATGCTTCTCAAAACGCGATATCTCTTCTGATTTCTATGTTTCATGATAATATATAATTTTCATTGCGATGTGTTATGTATACCTCGTATTCACTTCAAAAGAATGTAAATGCGACACTACCTTGCTAGGAAATAGCGTTTGCAGATGGCTACGTATCGAAGCAATAGGGAACTAATGCTTCTTAAATCGCCATATCGCTTCTCATTTCTATGTTTCATGACAATATATAATATTCACTGATAAGTGTCATGTATACCTCGCATACACTTCAAATGAATGTAAATGCGACACTTCCTTGCTAGGAAATTGCGTTTGCAGATGTCTACGTTTCGTGGCATTAGAGTTCTAATGCTTCTCAAAACGCGATATCGCTTCTCATTTCTATGTTTCATGATAATATATAATTTTCATTGCGATGTGTCATGTATACATCGCATATACTTCAAATGGATGTAAATGCGACACTTCCTTGCTAGGAAATAGCGTTTGCAGATGTCTACGTATCGAAGCAATAGGGTTCTAATGCTTCTTAAATCGTCATATCGAATCTTATATCTACGTTTCCTGATAATATATAATATTCACTGCGAAGTGTCTTGTATACCTCGGATTCGTTTCAAAAGAATGTAAATGCGACACTTCCTTGCTAGGAAGTAGCGTTTGCAGATGTCTACGTATCGAAGCAATAGTGTTCTAACGCTTCTTAAATCGTCATATCGCATCTTATATCTACGTTTCCTGATAATATATAATATTCACTGCGAAGTGTCTTGTATACCTCCTATTCCTTTCAAAAGAATGTAAATGCGACAATTCATTGCTAGGAAGTAGCGCTTGCAGATGTCTACGTATCGAAGCAATTGGGATCAAATGCTTCTTAAATCGCCATATCGCTTCTCATTTCTATGTTTCATGATAATATATAATTTTCACTGCGGAGTGTCATGTATACATCGCATATACTTCAAATGAATGTAAATGCGACACTTCCTTGCTTGGAAATACCGTTTGCAGATTTCTACGTATCAAAGCAATAGGGATCTAATGCTTCTTAATTCGCCATATCGTTTCTCATACCTATATTTCATGACAATATATAATATTCACTGCGAAGTGTCATGTGTACCTCGCATACACTTCAAATGAATGTAAATGCGACACTTCCTTGCTAGGAAATAGTGTTTGCAGATATCTACGTATCGACGCAATAGTGTTCCAAAGTTTCTTAAATCGCGATATCGCATCTCATTTCTACGTTTCATGATAAGATATAATATTCATTGCGAAGTGCCATGTATACCTCGCATACACTTCAACTGAATGTACATGCGACACTTCCTTCCTGTGAAATAGCGTTTGCAGATGTCTACGTATCGTAGCATTAGAGTTCTAATGCTTCTTAAAACGCGATATCGCTACTCATTACTATGTTTCATGATAATATATAATATTCACTGCTTAGTGTCACGTCTACCTCGCATACGCTTCAAATGAATGTAAATGCGACACTTCCTTGCTAGTAAATTGCGTTTGCAGATGACTACGTATCGAAGCAATAGAGTTCTAATGCTTCTTATATGGCGATATCGCATCTCATTTCTATGTTTCATGATAAGATATAATATTCATTGTGCAGTGTTATGTTTACCTCGTATTCACCTCAAAAGAGTGTAAATGCGACACTTCCTTGCTAGGAAATAGCATTTGCAGATGTTTACGTTTCGAAGCAATAGGGATATAATGCTTCTTAAACCGCCTTATCGCTTCTCATTTCTATGTTTCATGATAAGATATAATATTCATAGTGCAGTGTTATGTATACCTCGTATTCACTTGAAAAGAATGTAAATGCGACACTTCCTTCCTTGGAAGTAGCGTTTGCAGATGTATATGTATCGAAGCAATAGTGTTCCAATGCATCTTAAATCGTCATATCGCACCTCATTTCTATGTTTCATGATAAGATATAATATTCATTGCGAAGTGTCATGTATACCTCGCATACACTAAAAATGAATGTAAGTGCGACTCTTCCTTGCTAGGATATAGCGTTTGCAGATGCCTACGTATCGAAACAATAGATTTATAATGCATGCAAATTCGCGTTATCGCATCTCATATCTATGTTTCATGATAATATATAATATTCATTGCGATGTGTCATATATACCTCGCATACACTTCAAATGAATGTGAATGCGGCATTTCCTTGCTAGGAAATAGTGTTTGCAGATGTCTACGTATCGAAGCAATAGTTTTCTAATGTTTCTTAAATCGTCATATCGCATCTCATATCTACGTTTCCTGATAAGATATAATATTCATTGCGAAGTGCCATGTATACCTCGTATTCCTTTCAAAAGAATGTAAATGCGACACTTCCTTTCCTGGAAATAGCGTTTGCAGATGTCTACGTATCGAAGCAATAGATTTCTAATGCTTCTTGAATCGCCATATCGCATCTCATTTCTATCTTTCATGATAAGATATAATATTCATTGTGCAGTGTTATGTATATCTAGTCTATACTTCAAATGAATGTAAATGCGACACTTCCTTGCTTGGAAATAGCGTTTGCAGATGTCTACGTATCGTTGCATTAGAGTTCTAATGCTACTCAAAACGTGATATCGCTACTCATTACTATGTTTCATGATAATATATAATATTCATTGTGGATTGTTATGTATACCTCGTATTCACCTCAAAAGAATGTAAATGCGACACTTCCTTGCTAGGAAGTAGCGTTTGCAGATGTCTACGTATAGTAGCATTAGAGTTCTAATGCTTCTTAAATCGCGATATCGCATCTCTTATCTATGTTTCATGATAATATATAATATTCACTGCGAAGTGTCATGTATACCTCGCATACACTTCAAATGAATGTGAATGCGACAGTTCCTTGCTAGGAAATAGTGTTTGCACATATCTAGTATCGAAGCAATATAGTCCTAAAACTTCTTAAATCGCGATATCGCATCTCATTTCTATGTTTCATGATAAGATATAATATTCATTCTGCAGTGTTATGAATACCTCGTATTCACTTCAAAAGAAAGTAAATGCGACACTTCCTTGCTAGGAAGTAGCGTTTGCAGGTGTCTACGTATCGAAGCAATAGAGTTCTAATGTTTCTTATATAGTCATAGCGCATCTCATTTCTATGTTTCATGATAAGATATAATATTCATTGCGAAGTGTCATGTATACCTCGTATTCCTTTCAAAAGAATGTAAATGCGACACTTCCTTGCTAGGAAGTAGCGTTTACAGATGTCTACGTATCGAACCAGTAGGCTTCTAATGCTTCTTAAATCGCCACATCGCATCTCGTTTCTATGTTTCATGATAAGATATAATATCCGTTGTGCAGTGTTATGTATATCTCGTCTATACTTCAAATGAATGTAAATGTGACACTTCCTTGCTAGTAAATAGCGTTTGCAGATGTCTACGTTTCGTGGCATTAGAGTTCTAATGCTTTTCAAAACGCGATATCGCTACTCATTACTATGTTTCATGATAATATACGATACTCATTGTGCAGTGTTATGAATATTTCGTATTCACTTCAAAAGAATGTAAATGCGACACTTCCTTGCTAGGCAATAGCGTTTGCAGATGTCTACGTATCGAAGCAATGGTATTCTAATGCTTCTTAAATAGTCATACCGCATCTCATATCTTCGTTTCATGATAAGATATAATATTCATTGTGCAGTGTTATGTATTCCTCGTATTCACTTGAAAAGACTGTAAATGCGACACTTCCTTGCTAGGAAGTAGCGTTAACAGATGTCTACGTACCGAAGCAATAGAGTTCTAATGCTTCTTAAATCGTCATATCGCATCTCATTTCTATGTTTCATGATAAGATATAATATTCATTGCGAACTATCATGTATACCACGCATTCCTTTCAAAAGAATGTAAATGCGACACTTCCTTGCTAGGGAATAGCGTTGGCAGATGTCTACGTATCAAAGCAATAGAGTTCTAATGCTTCTCAAAAAGCGATATCGCATCTCATTCCTGCGTTTCACGATAAGATATAATATTCATTGTGCAGTGTTACGAATACCTCGTATTCACCTCAAAAGAATGTAAATGCGACACTTCCATGCTTGGAAATAGCGTTTGCCGATGTCTACGTATCGAAGCAATGGTATTCTAATGCTTCTTAAATAGTCATACCGCATCTCATATCTTCGTTTCATGATAAGATATAATATTCATTGCGAAGTGTCATTTATACCTCGTTTTCCTTTCAAAAGAATGTAAATGCGACACTACCTTGCATAGAAATAGCGTTGGCAGATGTCTACGTACCGAAGAAATAGTGTTCTAATGCTTTTTAAATCGCGATATCGCATCTCATTTCTATGTTTCGTGATAAGATATAATATTCATTGCGAAGTGTAACGTATACCTCGTATTCCTTTCAAAAGAATGTAAATGCGACACTTCCTTGCTAGGAAAGAGCGTTGGCAGATGTCTACGTATCGAAGCAATAAAGTTCTAATGCTTCTTAAATCGCGATATCGCATCTCATTTCTATGTTTCATGATAAGATATAATATTCATTGTGCAGTGTTATGTATACCTCGTATCCACTTGAAAAGAATGTAAATGCGACACTTCCTTGCTAGGAAATAGCGTTTGCACATGTCCACGTATCGAAGCAATAGTGTTCTAATGCTTCTTAAATCGCGACATCGCATCTCATTTCTATGTTCCATGATAAGATATAATATTCATTGTGCAGTGTTATGTATTCCTCGTATTCACTTGAAAAGACTGTAAATGCGACACCTCCTTGCTAGGAAGTAGCGTTAGCAGATGTCAACGTACCGAAGCAATAGAGTTCTAATGCTTCTTAAATCGTCATATCGCATCTCATTTCTATGTTTCATGATAAGATATAATATTCATTGCGAACTATCATGTATACCACGCATTCCTTTCAAATGAATGTAAATGCGACACTTCCTTGCCAGGAAATATCGTTGGCAGATGTCTACGTATCGAAGCAATAGAGTTCTAATGCTTCTTAAATCGCGATATCGCATCTGATTCCTATGTTTCATGATAAGATATAATATTCATTGTGGAGTGTTATGTATACCTCGTATTCACTTCAAAAGAATGTAAACGTGACACTTCCTTGCCAGGAAATAGCGTTTGCAGATGTCTACGTATCATAGCATTAGAGTTCTAATGCTTCTCAAAACCCGATATCGCTACTCATTACTATGTTTCATGATAATATACGATACTCATTGTGGAGTGTTATGTTTACCTCGTATTCACTTCAAAAGAATGTAAATGCGACACTTCCTTGCTAGGAAGTAGCGTTTGCAGATATCTACGTACCGAAGCAATAGTGTTCTAATGCTTCTTAAACAGCGATATCGCATCTCATTTCTATGTTTCATGACAATATATAATATTCATTGCGAAGTGTCATGTATACCTCGCATACAATTCAAACGAATGTGAATGCGACAGTCCCTTGCTGGGAAGTAGCGTTTGCAGATGTCTTCGTATCGAATCAATAGAATTTTAGTGCTTCTTAAATCGCCATATCGCATATCATTTCTGTGTTTCATGATACGATATAATATTCATTGTGCAGTGTTATGTATATCTCGTCTATACTTCAAATGAATGTGAATGCGACAATTCCCTGCTACGAAATAGCGTTTGCAGATGTCTACGTATCGAAGCAATAGGGATCTAATGCTTCTTAAATCGCCATATCGCTTCTCATTTCTATGTTTCATGACAATATACAATATTCACTGCGAAGTGTCATGTATACCTCGCATATACTTCAAATGAATGTAAATGCGACACATCCTTGATAGGTAGTAGCGTTGGCAGATGTCTACGTATCGAAGCAATAGACATCTAGTGCTTCATAAATCGCCATATCGCATCTCATTTCTATGTTTCATGATAAGATATAATATTCTTTGCGAAGTGATATGTATACCTAGTATTCACTTCAAAAGAATGTAAATGCGACACTTCCTCGCTAGGAAATAGCGTTTGCAGATGTCTACGTATCGAAGCAATTGGGATCTAATGCTTCTTAAATCGCCATATCGCTTCTCATTTCTATGTTTCACGATAATATATAATATTCACTGTGATGTGTCATGTATACATCGCATACACTTCAAATGAATGTAAATGCGACACTTCCTTGCTAGGAAATAGCGTTTGCAGATGTCTACGTATCGAAGCAATAGAGTTCTAATGCTTCTTAAATCGTCATATCGCATCTTATATCTACGTTTCCTGATAATATATAATATTCACTGCGAAGTGTCTTGTATACCTCCTATTCCTTTCAAAAGAATGTAAATGCGACACTTCATTGCTAGGAAGTAGCGTTTGCAGATGTCTACGTATCGAAGCAATAGGGTTCTAAAGCTTCTTAAATCGCGATATCGCATCTCATTTCTATGTTTCATGATAAGATATAATATTCATTTTGCAGTGTTATGAATACCTCGTATTCAGTTCAAAAGTATGTAAATGCGACACTTCCTTGCTTGGATATAGCATTTGCAGATGTCTACGTATCGAGGCAATAGTTTTCTAATGCTTCTTAAATCGTCATATCGCATCACATTTCTATGTTTCATGATAATATATAATACTCATTGTGAAGTGTCATGTATACCTCGCATACACTTCAAATGAATGTAAATGCGACACTTCCTTGCTAGGAAATAGCGTTTGCAGATGTCTACGTATCGAAGCAATAGTGTTCTAATGCTTTTTAAAACGCGATATCGCTTCTCATTTCTATGTTTCATGATAATATATAATTTTCATTGCGATGTGTCATGTATACATCGCATATACTTCAAATGGATGTAAATGCGACACTTCCTTGCTAGGAAATAGCGTTTGCAGATGTCTACGTATCGAAGCAATAGGGTTCTAATGCTTCTTAAATCGTCATATCGCATCTTATATCTACGTTTCCTGATAATATATAATATTCACTGCGAAGTGTCTTGTATACCTCGGATTCGTTTCAAAAGAATGTAAATGCGACACTTCCTTGCTAGGAAGTAGCGTTTGCAGATGTCTACGTATCGAAGCAATAGTGTTCTAACGCTTCTTAAATCGTCATATCGCATCTTATATCTACGTTTCCTGATAATATATAATATTCACTGCGAAGTGTCTTGTATACCTCCTATTCCTTTCAAAAGAATGTAAATGCGACACTTCATTGCTAGGAAGTAGCGTTTGCAGATGTCTAGGTATCGAAGCAATTGGGATCAAATGCTTCTTAAATCGCCATATCGCATCTCATTTCTATGTTTCATGATAAGATATAATATTTATTGTGGAGTGTTATGTATACCTCGTATTCACTTCAAAATAATGCAAACGCGACACTTCCTTGCAAGGAAATAGCGTTTGCGAATGTTTACGTATCGAAGTAATAGATATCTAATGCTTCTCAAATCGTCATATCGCATCTCATTTCTATGTTTCATGATAAGATATAATATTCACTGTGCAGTGTTATGTATACCTCGTATTCACGTCAAAAGAATGTAAATGCGACACTTCCTGTCTTGGAAATAGCGTTTGCAGATGTCTACGTATCGAAGCAATGGAGTATTAAAACTTGCTAATTCGCGATATCGCATCTCAATTCTATGTTTCATGATACGATACAATATTCATTGTGGAGTGTTAGGTACACCTCGCTTTCACTTCAAAAGAATGTAAACGCGACACTTCCTTGCCAGGAAATTGCGTTTGCAGATGTCTACGTATCGTATGAATAGAGTTCCAATGCTTCTTAAAACGCGATATCGCATCTCATTTCTGTCTTTCATGATAAGATGTAATATTCGTTGCGAAGTGTTACGTATTCGTCGCCTACACTTCAAATGAATGTAAGTGCAACACTTCCTTGCTAGGATATAGCTGGTCCAGATGTCGATGTATCGAAACAATAGGGTTCTAATGCTTCTTAAATCGAGATATCGCATCTCATTTCTAAGTTTCAAGATAAGATGTAATATTCATTGCGAAGTGTTACGTAATCCTCGTCTACACTTCAAATGAATGTAAATGCAACACTTCCTTGCTAGGAAATGGCTGGTCCAGATGTCGATGTATCGAAACAATAGAGTTCTAATGCTTCTTAAAACGGGATATCGCATCCCATTTCTGTGTTTCATGATTTGGTATAATATTCATTGCGAAGTGTTATGTATCCCTGGTCTATGCTTCAAATTAATTCACGACACTTTCTTTCTAGGAAATAGAGTTGGAAGATGTCTACGTATCGAAGCAATAGAGTTCTAATTCTTCTCAAAACGCGATATCGTTTCTCATTTCTATGTTTCATGGTAATATATAATATTCATTGCTTAGTGTCATGTACACCTCGCATACACTTCAAATGAATTAAATGCGACACTTCCTTCCTGTGAAATAGCGTTTGCAGATGTCTACGTATCGTAGCATTAGAGTTCTACTGCTTCTTAAAACGCGATATCGCTACTCATTACTATGTTTCATGATAATATATAATATTCACTGCTTAGTGTCACGTCTACCTCGCATACGCTTCAAATGAATGTAAATGCGACACTTCCTTGCTAGTAAATTGCGTTTGCAGATGACTACGTATCGAAGCAATAGAGTTCTAATGCTTCTTATATGGCGATATCGCATCTCATTTCTATGTTTCATGATAAGATATAATATTCATTGTGCAGTGTTATGTTTACCTCGTATTCACCTCAAAAGAGTGTAAGTGCGACACTTCCTTGCTAGGAAATAGCATTTGCAGATGTATATGTATCGAAGCAATAGAGTTCCAATCCTTTTTAAATCGTCATATCGCATCTCATTTCTATGTTTCATGATAAGATATAATATTCATTGCGAAGTGTCATGTATACCTCGTATTCCTTTCAAAAGAATGTAAATGCGACACTTCCTTGCTAGGAAGTAGCGCTTGCAGATGTTTACGTTTCGAAGCAATAGGGATCTAATGCTTCTTAAACCGCCTTATCGCTTCTCATTTCTATGTTTCATGATAAGATATAATATTCATAGTGCAGTGTTATGTATACCTCGTATTCACTTGAAAAGAATGTAAATGCGACACTTCCTTCCTTGGAAGTAGCGTTTGCAGATGTATATGTATCGAAGCAATAGTGTTCCAATGCATCTTAAATCGTCATATCGCACCTCATTTCTATGTTTCATGATAAGATATAATATTCACTGCGAAGTGTCATGTATACCTCGCATACACTTAAAATGAATGTAAGTGCGACTCTTCCTTGCTAGGATATAGCGTTTGCAGATGCCTACGTATCGAAACAATAGATTTATAATGCATGCAAATTCGCGTTATCGCATCTCATATCTATGTTTCATGATAATATATAATATTCATTGCGATGTGTCATATATACCTCGCATACACTTCAAATGAATGTGAATGCGGCATTTCCTTGCTAGGAAATAGTGTTTGCAGATGTCTACGTATCGAAGCAATAGTTTTCTAATGTTTCTTAAATCGTCATATCGCATCTCATATCTACGTTTCCTGATAAGATATAATATTCATTGCGAAGTGCCATGTATACCTCGTATTCCTTTCAAAAGAATGTAAATGCGACACTTCCTTGCTAGGAAGTAGCGTTTGCAGATGTCTACGTATAGTAGCATTAGAGTTCTAATGCTTCTTAAATCGCGATATCGCATCTCTTATCTATGTTTCATGATAATATATAATATTCACTGCGAAGTGTCATGTATACCTCGCATACACTTCAAATGAATGTGAATGCGACAGTTCCTTGCTAGGAAATAGTGTTTGCACATATCTAGTATCGAAGCAATATAGTCCTAAAACTTCTTAAATCGCGATATCGCATCTCATTTCTATGTTTCATGATAAGATATAATATTCATTCTGCAGTGTTATGAATACCTCGTATTCACTTCAAAAGAAAGTAAATGCGACACTTCCTTGCTTGGAAATAGCGTGTGCAGGTGTCTACGTATCGAAGCAATAGAGTTCTAATGCTTCTTAAATCGTCGTACCGGATCTCATTTCTATGTTTCATGATAAGATATAATATTCATTGCGAACTGTCATGTATTCCTCATATTCCTTTCAAAAGAATGTAAATGCGACACTTCCTTGCTAGAAAGTAGCGTTTGCACATGTCTTCGTATCGAACCAATATACTTCTAATGCTTCTTAAATCGCCATATCGCATCTCGTTTCTATGATTCATGATAGGATATAATATCCGTTGTGCAGTGTTATGTATATCTCGTCTATACTTCAAATGAATGTAAATGCGACACTTCCTTGCTAGGAAGTAGCGTTTGCAGATGTCTACGTATCGAAGCAATAGTGTTCTAACGCTTCTTAAATCGTCATATCGCATCTTATATCTACGTTTCCTGTTAATATATAATGTTCACTGCGAAGTGTCTTGTATACCTCCTATTCCTTTCAAAAGAATGTAAATGCGACACTTCATTGCTAGGAAGTAGCGTTTGCAGGTGTCTACGTATCGAAGCAATTGGGATCAAATGCTTCTTAAATCGCCATATCGCTTCTCATTTCTATGTTTCATGATAATATATAATTTTCACTGCGGAGTGTCATGTATACATCGCATATACTTCAAATGAATGTAAATGCGACACTTCCTTGCTTGGAAATACCGTTTGCAGATTTCTACGTATCGAAGCAATAGGTATCTAATGCTTCTTAATTCGCCATATCGTTTCTCATACCTATATTTCATGACAATATATAATATTCACTGAGAAGTGTCATGAATACCTCGCATACACTTCAAATGAATGTAAATGCGACACTTCCTTGCTAGGAAGTAGCGTTTGCAGATGTCTACATATCGTAGCATGAGAGTTCTAGTGCTTCTCAAAACGCGACATCGCTACTCCTTACTATGTTTCATGATAATATATAATATTCATTGCGAAGTGTCATGTATACCTCGCATACACATCAAATGAATGTGAGTGCGACAGTTCCTTGCTAGGAAATAGAGTTTGCAGGTATCTACGTATCGAAGGAATAGAGTTGTAATGCTTCTTAAATTGCCATATTACATCTCATTCCTATGTTTCATGATAAGATATAATATTCATTGTGGAGTGTTATGTATACCTCCTACTCACTTCAAAAAAATGTAAACGCGACACTTCGTTGCCAGGCAATAGCGTTTGCAGATGTCTACGTATCGTACCATAAGAGTTATAATGCTTCTCAAAACGTGGTGTCGCTACTCATTACCATCTTTCATTATAATATATAATATCCATTGTGGAGTGTTATGTATACCTCGTATTCACTTAAAAAGTATGTAAATGCGACACTTCCTTGCTAGGAAATAGCGTTTGTAGATGTCTACGTATCGAAGCATTAGACATCTAGTGCTTCATAAATCGCCATATTGCATCTCGTTTCTATGTTTCATGATCAGATATAATATTCATTGTGCAGTGTTATGTATACCTCGTATTCACCTTAAAGGAATGTAAATGCGACACTTCCTTGCTAGGAAGTAGCGTTTGCAGATATCTACGTAACGAAGCAATAGAGTTCATATGCTTCTTAAATCGCCATATTACATCTCATTTCTACGTTTCATGATAAGATATAATATTCATTGCGAAGTGTCATGTATACCTCGTATTCCTTTCAAAAAAATGTAAGTGCGACACTTCCTTGCTAGGAAGTAGCGCTTGCAGATGTTTACGTTTCGAAGCAATAGGGATCTAATGCTTCTTAAACCGCCTTATCGCTTCTCATTTCTATGTTTCATGATAAGATATAATATTCATAGTGCAGTGTTATGTATACCTCGTATTCACTTGAAAAGAATGTAAATGCGACACTTCCTTCCTTGGAAGTAGCGTTTGCAGATGTATATGTATCGAAGCAATAGTGTTCCAATGCATCTTAAATCGTCATATCGCACCTCATTTCTATGTTTCATGATAAGATATAATATTCATTGCGAAGTGTCATGTATACCTCGCATACACTTAAAATGAATGTAAGTGCGACCCTTCCTTGCTAGGATATAGCGTTTGCAGATGCCTACGTATCGAAACAATAGATTTATAATGCATGCAAATTCGCGTTATCGCATCTCATATCTATGTTTCATGATAATATATAATATTCATTGCGATGTGTCATATATACCTCGCATACACTTCAAATGTATGTGAATGCGGCATTTCCTTGCTAGGAAATAGTGTTTGCAGATGTCTACGTATCGAAGCAATAGTTTTCTAATGTTTCTTAAATCGTCATATCGCATCTCATATCTACGTTTCCTGATAAGATATAATATTCATTGCGAAGTGCCATGTATACCTCGTATTCCTCTCAAAAGAATGTAAATGCGACACTTCCTTGCTAGGAAGTAGCGTTTGCAGATGTCTACGTATAGTAGCATTAGAGTTCTAATGCTTCTTAAATCGCGATATCGCATCTCTTATCTATGTTTCATGATAATATATAATATTCACTGCGAAGTGTCATGTATACCTCGCATACTCTTCAAATGAATGTGAATGCGACAGTTCCTTGCTAGGAAATAGTGTTTGCACATATCTAGTATCGAAGCAATATAGTCCTAAAACTTCTTAAATCGCGATATCGCATCTCATTTCTATGTTTCATGATAAGATATAATATTCATTCTGCAGTGTTATGAATACCTCGTATTCACCTCAAAAGAAAGTAAATGCGACACTTCCTTGCTTGGAAATAGCGTTTGCAGGTGTCTACGTATCGAAGCAATAGAGTTCTAATGCTTCTTAAATCGTCGTACCGGATCTCATTTCTATGTTTCATGATAAGATATAATATTCATTGCGAACTGTCATGTATTCCTCATATTCCTTTCAAAAGAATGTAAATGCGACACTTCCTTGCTAGAAAGTAGCGTTTGCAGATGTCTACGTATCGAAGCAATAGTGTTCTAACGCTTCTTAAATCGTCATATCGCATCTTATATCTACGTTTCCTGATAATATATAATGTTCACTGCGAAGTGTCTTGTATACCTCCTATTCCTTTCAAAAGAATGTAAATGCGACACTTCATTGCTAGGAAGTAGCGTTTGCAGATGTCTACGTATCGAAGCAATTGGGATCAAATGCTTCTTAAATCGCCATATCGCTTCTCATTTCTATGTTTCATGATAATATATAATTTTCACTGCGGAGTGTCATGTATACATCGCATATACTTCAAATGAATGTAAATGCGACACTTCCTTGCTTGGAAATACCGTTTGCAGATTTCTACGTATCGAAGCAATAGGTATCTAATGCTTCTTAATTCGCCATATCGTTTCTCATACCTATATTTCATGACAATATATAATATTCACTGCGAAGTGTCATGTATACCTCGCATACACTTCAAATGAATGTAAATGCGACACTTCCTTGCTAGGAAGTAGCGTTTGCAGATGTCTACATGTCGTAGCATGAGAGTTCTAGTGCTTCTCAAAACGCGACATCGCTACTCCTTACTATGTTTCATGATAATATATAATATTCATTGCGAAGTGTCATGTATACCTCGCATACACATCAAATGAATGTGAGTGCGACAGTTCCTTGCTAGGAAATAGAGTTTGCAGGTATCTACGTATCGAAGGAATAGAGTTGTAATGCTTCTTAAATTGCCATATTACATCTCATTCCTATGTTTCATGATAAGATATAATATTCATTGTGGAGTGTTATGTATACCTCCTACTCACTTCAAAAAAATGTAAACGCGACACTTCGTTGCCAGGCAATAGCGTTTGCAGATGTCTACGTATCGTACCATAAGAGTTATAATGCTTCTCAAAACGTGATGTCGCTACTCATTACCATCTTTCATTATAATATATAATATCCATTGTGGAGTGTTATGTATACCTCGTATTCACTTAAAAAGTATGTAAATGCGACACTTCCTTGCTAGGAAGTAGCGTTTGCAGATGTCTACGTATCGAAGCAATAGAGTTCTAATGCTTCATAAATCGTCATGTTGCTTCTCATTTCTATGTTTCATGATAATATATAATATTCACTGCGAAGTGTCATGTATACCTCGCATACACATCAAATGAATGTAAATGCGACACTTCCTTGCTAGGAGAGAGCGTTGGCAGATGTCTACGTATCGAAGCAATAAAGTTCTAATGCTTCTTAAATCGCGATATCGCATCTCATTTCTATGTTTCATGATAAGATATAATATTCATTGTGCAGTGTTATGTATACCTCGTATCCACTTGAAAAGAATGTAAATGCGACACTTCCTTGCTAGGAAATAGCGTTTGCACATGTCCACGTATCGAAGCAATAGTGTTCTAATGCCTCTTAAATCGCGACATCGCATCTCATTTCTATGTTCCATGATAAGATATAATATTCATTGTGCAGTGTTATGTATTCCTCGTATTCACTTGAAAAGACTGTAAATGCGACACCTCCTTGCTAGGAAGTAGCGTTAGCAGATGTCAACGTACCGAAGCAATAGACATCTAGTGCTTCATAAATCGCCATATCGCATCTCATTTCTATGTTTCATGATAAGATATAATATTCATTGCGAAGTGATATGTATACCTAGTATTCACTTCAAAAGAATGTAAATGCGACACTTCCTCGCTAGGAAATAGCGTTTGCAGATGTCTACGTATCGAAGCAATTGGGATCTAATGCTTCTTAAATCGCCATATCGCTTCTCATTTCTATGTTTCATGATAATATATAATATTCACTGTGATGTGTCATGTATACTTCGCATACACTTCAAATGAATGTAAATGCGACACTTCCTTGCTAGGAAATAGCGTTTGCAGATGTCTACGTATCGAAGCAATAGAGTTCTAATGCTTCTTAAATCGCCATATCGCTACTCATTACTATGTTTCATGATAACATATAATATTCATTGTGGAGTGTTATGTATACCTCGTATTCACTTCAAAAGAATGTAAATGCGACACTTCCTTGCTAGGAAATAGTGTTTGCACATATCTAGTGTCGAAGCAATAGAGTTCTAAAGCTTCTTAAATCGCGATATCGCATCTCATTTCTATGTTTCATGATAAGATATAATATTCATTGTGCAGTGTTATGAATACCTCGTATTCACTTCAAAGGAATGTAAATGCGACCCTTCCTTGCTTTGAAATAGCGTTTGCAGATGTCTACGTATCTTAGCAATAGAGTTCTATTGCTTCTTAAATCGTCATACCGCATCTCATTTCTATGTTTCATGATAAGACATAATATCCGCTGTGCAGTGTTATGTATATCTCGTCTATACTTCAAATGAATGGAATTGCGACACTTCCCTGCTAGTAAATAGCGTTTGCAGATGTCTACGTTTCGTGGCATTAGAGTTCTAATGCTTCTCAAAACGCGATATCGCTTCTCATTTCTATGTTTCTTGATAACATATAATAGTCATTGCGAAGTGTCATGTATACCTCGAATTCCTTTCAAAAGAATGTAAATGTGACACTTCCTTGCTAGGAAGTAGCGTTTGCAGATATCTACGTATCGAAGCAATAGAATTCTAATGCTTCTTAAATCGTCATATCGCATCTCATTTCTATGTTTCATAATAAAATATAATATTCATTGTGCAGTGTTATGTATATCTCGTCTATACTTCAAATGAATGTAAATAAGACACTTCCTTGCTAGGAAATAGCGTTTGCAGATGTCTACGTATCGAAGCAATAGAGTTCTAATGCTTCTTAAATCGCCATATTGCATCTCATTCCTATGTTTCATGATAAGATATAATATTTATTGTGGACTCTTATGTATACCTCGTATTCACTTCAAATGTATGTAAATGCGACACTTCCTTGCCAGGAAATAGCGTTTGCAGATGTCTACGTATCGTAGAGTTAGTGCTCTAATGCTTCTCAAAACGCGACAGCGTTTCCCATTTCTATGTTTCATGATAGTATATAATATTCATCGAGTAGTGTCATGTATACCTTGCATACACTTCAAATGAATGTAAATGCGACACTTCCTTGCTAGGAAATAGCGTTTGCTGATGTCTTCGTATCGAAGCAATAACGTTCTAAAGCTTCTTAAATCGCCTTATCGCATCTCATTTCTATGTTTCATGATAAGAAATAATATTCACTGTGCAGTGTTATGTATACCTCGTATTCACATCAGAAGAATGTAAATGCGACACTTCCTTGCCAGGAAATAGCGTTTGCAGATGTCTACGTATCGTGGCATTAGAGTTCTATATCTTCGAAAAACGCGATATCGCTTCTCATTTCTATGTTTCTTTATAATATATAGTATTCATTGCGAAGTGTCATGTATACCTTGTATTCACTTCAAAAGAATGTAAATGCGACACTTCCTTGCTTGGAAATAGCGTTTGCAGATGTCTACGTATCGAAGCCATACAATTCTTGTACTTCTTAAAACGAGATATCGTATCTGGTTTCTATGTTTCATGATAAGATATAATGTTCATTGCAAAGTGTCATGTATACCTCGTATTCACTTCAAAAGAATGTAAATGCGACGCTTCCATGGTAGAAAATAGCGTTTGCAGGTTACTAAGTATCGTAGCAATAGCGTTCTAATGCTTCTTTAGACGCGATATCGCATCTCACATATATGTTTCGATATAAGATATACTATTCATTGCAAAATGTCATGTATAGTTCGCATACACTTCAAATGAATGAAAATGCGACACTTCCATGCTAGGAAATATCGTTTGCAGATTTCTAATTATCGTAGCAGTAGAGTTCTAATGCTTCTTAAAAGGCGCTATCGCATCTCATTTCTATGTTCCGTGATAAGATACAATATTCACTGCGAAGTGTCATGTATACCTCGCATACACATCAAATGAATGTAAATGCGACACATCCTTGCTAGGATATAGCGTTTCCAGATGTCTACGTATCGAAGCAACAGAGTTCTAATGCTTCCAAAAACGCGATATCGCATCACATTTCTATGTTTCATGATAAGAGATAATATTCATTGCGGAGAGTAATGTATAACTCGTATTCACTTCAAAGGAATGTAAATGCGACTCATCTTTGATAGGAAATAGCGTTTCCAGATGTCTACGTATCGAAGCAATAGTTATAATGCTTCTTAAAGCGGGATCTCGCAACTAATTTCTAGGTTTCATGATAAGATACAATATTCAAAGCTAAGTGTCATGTATACTTCGTATTCTTTTCAAAATAGTGTAATTGCGACACATCCATGCTAGGATATAGCGTTTGCAGATGTCTCCGTTTCGAAGCAGTAGATTTCTAATGCTTCTCAAATCGCGATATCGCATTTCATTTATATGTATCGTTATAAGGTATAATATCCATTGTGCAGTGATATGTATACCTCGTATTCACTTCAAAAGAATGTAAATGCGACACTTCCTTGCTGGGAAATAGCGTTTGCAGATATCTGCGTATCGAAGCAAAAGAGTTCTAAAGCTTCTTAAATCGCGATATCGCATCTCATTTCTATGTTTCATGATGAGATATAATATTCATTGTGCAGTATTATGTATACCTCGTATTCACTTCAAAAGAATGTAAATGCGACACTTCCTTGCTAGGAAATAGTGTTTGCAGATATCTACGTATCGTGGCATTAGTGTTCTAGTGCTTCTCAAAACGTGATTTCGCATCTCATTTCTTTGTCTCATGATAAGATATAATATTCACTGCGAAGTGTTACGTGTTCCTCGTCTACACTTCAAACGAAAGTAAATGCGACACTTCCTTGCTAGGAAGAAGCGTTTGCAGTTGTCTACGTATCGTAGCTAGAGAGTTCTAATGCTTCTCAAAACGCGATATCGCATCTCATTTCTATGTTTCATGATAAGATATAATAGTCATTGCGAAGAGCCATGTATTCATCGCATTCACTTCAAATGAATGTAAAAGCGACACTACCTTTCTAGGAAATAAAGTTCCCAGATGTGTCTGTATCGAAACCATAGAGATCCAATGCTTCTCAAATCGCCATATCGCATCTCATTTTTATGTCTCATGATAAGATATAATATTCATTGCGAAATGTCATTTATACCTCGTATTCACTTCAAAGGATGTAAATGCGACACTTCCTTGCTAGGAAGTAGCATTTGTAGATGTATACGTATCGTAGCAATAGAGTTCTAATGCTTGTTAGAACGAGATATCGCATCTCATTTGTATGTTTCATGATTAGATATAATATTCATTGCGAAGTGTTATGTATTGCTCGTCTACGCTTCAATTGAATGTAAATGCGACACTTCCTTTCTAGAAAATTGTGTTTCCAGATGTCTACTGACCGCAGCAATATAGTTCTAATGCTTCTAACAACGCGCTATCTCATCTCATTCCTAAGTCACATGATAAGATATAATATTCAATGTGGTGTGTTATGTATACCTCGTAATCACTTCAAAAAGAATGTAAATGCGACACTTCATGGCTAGGAAGTAGCGTTTGCAGATGTCTCCGTATCGAAGCGATAGAGTTCTAATGCTTCCTAAAACGCGAAATCAGATCTCATTTCCATGTCTCATGATAAGATATAATATTCATTGCGAAGTGTTATGTGTACCTCGCATACACTTTAAGTGGATGTAAATGCGACATTTCCTAGCTAGGAAATGGCGTTCGCAGATATTCACGTATCGAAGCAGTAGAGCTCTAATATTTCTTAAAGCACGATATCTCATCTCATTTCTATGTTTCAAGATAAGATATAATATTCATGGTGGAGTGTTATTTATACATCGTATTCACTTCAAACGAATGTAATTGCGACACTTCCTTGCTAGGAAATAGCGCTTGCAGATGTCTAAACGTCGAAGCAATGGAGTTCTGATGCTTCTTAAAACAGGATATCGCATCTCGTTTCTATGTTTCATGATAAGGTATAATATCCATAGCGAATTGTTATGAATACCTCGTATTCACTTCAAAAGAATGTAAATGCAACACTTCCTTGCTAGGAAATAACGTTTGCCGATGTCTACGTACCGAAGCAGTAGAGTTCTAATGATTCTTAAAACGCGATATCGCATCTCATTCCTATGTTTCGTGATAAGATATAATATTCATTGTGGAGTGTCACGTCTACTTCGTATTCACGTCAAAAGAATGTAAATGCGAAACTTCCTTCTTAGGAAATAGCGTTTGCAGATATCTAAGTATCGAAGCAATAGAGTGCTAAAGCTTCATAAAACAAGATATCGCATCTCATTTCTATGTTTCATGATAAGATATAATATTCATTATTCAGTGTTATCTATACCTCGTATTCGCTTCAGAAGAATG
Organism: Xylocopa sonorina; assembly: GCF_050948175.1. NCBI lineage: Eukaryota > Metazoa > Arthropoda > Insecta > Hymenoptera > Apidae > Xylocopa > Xylocopa sonorina. The sequence continues at coordinate 201,943 of NW_027490451.1, forward strand.
TAAATCCGACACTTCCTTGCTAGGAAATAGCGTTTGTAGATGTCTACGTATCATAGCATTGGAGTTCTAATGCTTCACAAAACGCGATATCGTATCCCATTTCTATGTTTCGTGATAAGATATAATATTCATTGCGACGTGTTATGTATACCTCGTCTACATTTCAAAAGAAAGTAAATGTCACACATCCCTGCTAGGAAAAGCGTTTCCAGGTGTCTACGTATCGAAGCCATAGCGTTCTAATGCTTCTCAAAACGCGATATCGCATCTCATTTCTACGTTTCATGACAAGATATAATATTCATTGCGAAGTGTCATGTATACCTCGCATGCACTTCAAATGAATGTAAATGCGACACTTGCTTTCTAGAATATAGCGCTTGCAGATGTCTACGTATCGTATCATTAGAGTTCTAATGCTTCGCAAAACGCGATATCGCATCTCATTTCTGTGTTCAATGATAAGATATAATATTCATTGCGAAGTGTCATGTATACCACACATCCACTTCAAATGAATGTAAATGCGACACTTCCTTTCTAGGAAATAGCGTTTGCAGATGTCTCCGTATCGAAGCAATAGAGTTCTAATGATTCTTAACTCGCGATATCACATCTCATTACTATGTTTCATGATGAGATATAATATTGATTGTGCAGTGTTATGTATATCACGTCTATACTTCAAATGAATGTAAATGCGACACTTCCTTGCTAGGAAATAGCGTTTCCAGATGTCTACGTATCGAAGCAATAGATTTCCAAAGCTTGCTAATTCGCGATATCGCATCTCATATCTATGTTTCATGATAATATATAATATTCATTGCGAAGTGTCATGTATACCTCGCATACACTTCAATTGAATATACGTGCGACACTTCCTTGCTAGGAAATAGCGTTTGCAGATGTCTACGTATCGAAGCAATAGAATTCTAATGCTTCATAAATCGCCATATCGCATCTCATTTCTATGTTTCATGAGTTGATATAACATTCATTGCGAAGTGTCATATATAGCTGGTATTCCTTTCAAAAGAATGTAAATGCGACACTTGCTTGCTAGGAAGTAGCGTTTGCAGATGTCTGTGTATCAAAGCAATAGAGTTCTAATGCTTCTTAAATCGCGATATCGTATCTCATTTCTATGTTTCATTATAAGATATAATATTCATTGTGGAGTGTTATGTATACCTCGCATTCATTTCAGAAGAATGTAAATGCGACACTTCCTTGCAGGGAAGTATCACTTGCACATGTCTACGTATCGAAGCAATAGTGTTCTAATGCATCTGAAATCGCGATATCACATCTCATTCCTATGTTTCATGATAAGATATAATATTCAATGTGCAGTGTCATGTATACCTCGTATTCATTTCAAAGGAATGTAAATGCGATACTTCCTTGCTAGTAAATAGCGATTGTAGATGTCTCCGTATCGAAGCAATAGTGCTCTAATACTTCTCAAAGCGCGATATCGCTTCTCACTTCTATGTTTCATGATAATATATAATATTCATTGCGAAGTGTCATGTATACCTCGCATACACTTCAATTGAATGTACGTGCGACACTTCCTTGCTAGGAAATAGCGTTTGCAGATGTCTACGTATCGAAGCAATAGAATTCTAATGCTTCATAAATCGCCATATCGCATCTCAATTCTGTGTTTCATGAGTTGATATAATATTCATTGCGAAGTGTCATGTATAGATCGTATTCCTTTCAAAAGAATGTAAATGCGACACTTCCTTGCTAGAGAGTAGCGTTTGCAGATGTCTACGTATCGAAGCAATAGTTTTCTAATGCTTCTTAAATCGCCATATCGCATCTCATTTCTATGTTTCATGATAAGATATAATGTTCATTGCGAAGTATTACGTATGCCTCGTCTACACTTCAAAAGAAAGTAAATGTCACACATCCTTGCTAGGAAATGCGTTTCCAGGTGTCTAGGTATCGAAGCAATGGAGTTCTAATGCTTCTTAAAACGCGATATCGCATCTCATTTCTATGTTGCATGATAAGATATTATCTTCATTGCGAAGAATCGTGTATTCCTCGTCTACACTTCAAAAGAATGTAAATGCCACCTGGCTAGGAAGTAGCGTTTCCAGTTGTTTAAGTATCGAAGCAATAGAATTCTAATACTTCTTCAAACGCGATCTCGCATCTAATTTCTATGTTTCATGATAAGATATAATATTCATTGCGAAGTGTTATGTATACCTCGTATACACCTCAAGTGAAAGTAAACGCCGCTCTTCCTTGCTAGGAAATAGCGTGTCCAGATGTCTAGGTATCGAAGCAATAGAATTCTAATGCTTCATAAATCGCCATATCGCATCTCATTTCTGTGTTTCATGAGTTGATATAATATTCATTGCGAAGTGTCATGTATAGATCGTATTCCTTTCAAAAGAATGTAAATGCGACACTTCCTTGCTAGAGAGTAGCGTTTGCAGATGTCTACGTATCGAAGCAATAGTTTTCTAATGCTTCTTAAATCGCCATATCGCATCTCATTTCTATGTTTCATGATAAGATATAATGTTCATTGCGAAGTATTACGTATGCCTCGTCTACACTTCAAAAGAAAGTAAATGTCACACATCCTTGCTAGGAAATGCGTTTCCAGGTGTCTAGGTATCGAAGCAATGGAGTTCTAATGCTTCTTAAAACGCGATATCGCATCTCATTTCTATGTTGCATGATAAGATATTATCTTCATTGCGAAGAATCGTGTATTCCTCGTCTACACTTCAAAAGAATGTAAATGCCACCTGGCTAGGAAGTAGCGTTTCCAGTTGTTTAAGTATCGAAGCAATAGAATTCTAATACTTCTTCAAACGCGATCTCGCATCTAATTTCTATGTTTCATGATAAGATATAATATTCATTGCGAAGTGTTATGTATACCTCGTATACACCTCAAGTGAAAGTAAACGCCGCTCTTCCTTGCTAGGAAATAGCGTGTCCAGATGTCTAGGTATCGAAGAAATGGAGTTCTAATGCACCTTAAAACGCGATATCGCATCTCATTTCTATGTTTCATGATGAGATGTAATAGTCAAAGCAACACGTTACGTATATCTTGTCTACACTTCAAATGAATTGTAAATCCCACTCTTCCTTGCTACGGAATATAGCTTGCAGATGTCTACGTGTCGGGGCAATAGAGTTGTAATGCTTCGTTAAACGCGATTTCGCAGATGATTTCTGTGAAAAATGACAAGATGTATTTGTATGTAACGCGTTATGTATATCTCGGCAACGCTTAAGAGGAATGTAAATCTCACACTTCCTTGCTACGGAATAGCGCTTCTAGATGACCAGATATCGATGCATTAGAGTTCTAATGCTACATAAAGTGCGATGTTGCATCATATTTCTATGTTTTATGTTGAAATGTAAATCAATGCATCGTGTTAATTATATCTTGTCAGCACTTCGAAGGAATGTAAATCTCACGCTTCTTTACGACGAAATCGCGTTTCTAGATATCTACGTATCGAAGCATTAGAGTTCTAGCGCTTCATAAAACGCAATATCACATCTCATTTCTATGTCTCCCAATAAGATGTGCTATTCATTGCAAAAAGTTATGTATCTCTCATCTAGACTTCAAACTAATGTAAGTGCCTCACTTCCTTGCTTCGGAGTAGCGGTTCCAGAATTCTACATATCGATGCAATAGATTTCTAATACTTCATGTAGCGCTATATCGCATCTCATATCTATGTCTCATGTTAAGATGCAACGTCAACGCAAGCGTTACGTATATCTCGTCTGCACTTGAAAATAATGCAAATACCGCACTTGCTTGCTACGGAACAGTGTTTCTACATGTCTACGAATCGAGGCATAGGAGTTCTAATGCTTCATGGAACGCGATATAGCATTTCACATCAATAGTTCGAAGTATGTATATAGTTTTTTATGCACTGTATATATCATTATGCTCATCTGCTTCTGCGCCTCAAAAGTGTGGTTTCCACACTTCCTGACAAGAGGATGGCGATTCTGGTTGTAAATGTGTCGAAGCAATAGAGTTCTAATACATCATTCATCACGATCTCGCATCACATTTCAATGTGTAATGTAAGATGTAATATTCAATGCAGCGCGTTACGTTTAACTTTTCAACACTTCTAGCGAATTTGAACCCTACACTCCCTTGCAGGGGAATAGCGTTTTTAGATATCTACTTGTCCAAGCAATAAAGTTCTATTACTTTATTCAGATCGATGTCGCATCTCATTTCAATGCCGCGTGTTGAGATTTAATATTCAATGAAACGCGTTACGTTTATCTGCTTCTACACGTCAACAGTATAAAAGTCCTACAATATCTTGCCAGGAGGTAGCGTTTCTAGATGTGCACGTATTAAAGCAATAGATTTCTAATGCTATATAAAACGCGATATCGCATTTGATATCAACAGTTCGAAGTATGTAAGTAGATAAAAATACTCTACACATCTCGTTATGCTTGTCTGCATATACACGCCAAAAGACTGTGATTTCTACACTTCCTTGCGAGGGACTTGCGTTCTTAGATGTCTACTTTTCGAAGCAATAGAGTTCTATTGCTTCATTCAACACGATGTCGCAAGTCATTTCAATGATTCATGGTAAATTGCAATGTTCTATGCAATATGTTACATTTGTCTGCATCTAGACCTTAGAAGGATGTGAATCCTATACTTACATGCAACAGAATATCGTTTCCAGATCTCTACGTGTCCAAGCAAGACATTTCTAATACTTCATGCAGCGCAATGACGCATCTCATTTACACGTTTCAAAGCAAAGAATCTGTAATCATATATCCATAACATTATGCTTAACTGTTAGATGTCTTCAATAGAATGTGAACTATATAATTCCATACAACGGCATGGCGCTCCGTAGTTTCTGTCTGTTAAAGCAATCGAGCTAGAATTCTCCATGCAATGCGCTGGCGCATCCCATTTCATCGTTTTAAAGTAAGAATGCTGTAATCTCTTATGCATAGCTCTATGCTTATCTGCTTTAAAACTTCATAAGAATGTAAATTCTACAGCTCCATGCAACAGGATTGCCCTTCGTAGTGTCTACATGTCGAGACAATAGAGTACTAATGCATCATACCATGCCATGACTCATCTCATTTCAACGTTTCGAATTAAGTAAGCTTTAATCTTCTATGAAAAGCATTATAATTATCTGCTTCTACTCTACAAAAGAATGAGAATTCTATAGACCCAAGCAACAGGAGGGCAGGCCCTCCACCATCCTATTGCTTGCCCTGATGCGGGCAAAGGATTCCCAGGGCCACTCAAACCGCGACCAACATCTATCTTATACTCTAACCGATTCATCGTTATGCGTTTTCCATTAAGCTTGCCGGGATCAGTGATATTGATTCGCTCAATCTAAATTATTATTTTCTCTTTAAGTTTCTCGATTTTTTTTAGATTCTCTCACGATATCGTCTATTTCGTTGTACCTTACCCTTGCAGTATAATATATAATCTGTTGTTTGATATTTCTAGGATTTCCTCTTAATAAATGCAATGCTTCCACATATTTTCTTTCTCTTTCTCTTTAGTTACATTGTTGTTATTTTATGCTTTTCACCCTCCACATTCCCTCTCTACACCATCTCGGAACAGGCGTTATACGATTACTGCAGGATGACGCCCCGGTCTCGTTATACCGAGATCGAGTGTTCTCTCTTGCATCCGTTGATTTATATATGTTATATGTTGGAGAATATTTCCTCTTATCCTTTGTATTTTTCGAATGAAATTACATTGACAGAAGTACGAGTTAGTTCTGCACGCCTATTTGAAACAACATTAAATCACTTTGTTAAACAATAATATATTAAATGTGACTTGGACTTTTAAATTTGAATTTATAAACATTTAACAGGTAAATATGTTTTTCTTACTATTCATATCGTTATACATTCAGTGATTTATTGTGTGCTGTGATTTGATATATTAACTGCTTGATTATATTTTACAATGAACTTTCCGTACCAAACATTGTTTTTACTCCTGATGGGAGTGGATAGTTCTTCATTTTATATTCTTATATCGGACTGATTATAAAAGTATATGATATCCCTTTTATGCAGTCATGTATAATTATGTACATACAAATTCGCGATTAAGTAGCTATGTGTTTAAATTAAATTCCGAATAATGCACTAAAAAGCATCCCAGATAACAAACGGCAAGATGGTAGCGACACCATGCCGGCACTATATTGCCACTTCCGAGGAGTGTCAACTGATTCGTAGTCATCTGTGACCGGATTCGTTAACTAAAATGCCAGAACGTGTTACCAGCACGTTCTAGACAAGCGAATCGCGCAGTACCAGCACCACGGTGACACATGTATCATCGCTCCATTCATGAATCTCCTCAGCAATTACGCAGGATCACATTTGGCAATGGGGAACCTGTGCTTTCATACAAATTAGAACCGTTAGATGTCAGTAGATGTTCAGCATATGAGTATTGATAGATATTTTGATGGTCGTTTTCCTATATTTATAGTTATTGAGCGAGTCGTATATGTTTCTTTCAATCCATCATAGACTAAAAATATTATTTATAAAAAAATATTACTTATAAAACAAAAATTCATGCTGTTGCGTCCCTAACTTCGCCTTGTGTAATTTTTGAAGTAACATGCTCTCATCGTATTTAATGTAACCCCCAATTGCATGAATTTTTAACAATAAATTGAAGAAAATATATATAAAATAAGTGTATATATTTTTATGACAAAGTAATTATCGACTTTATGGAAAAAATCGCCCTATCGAGCTAGTTTATAGAAAATAATAAAATCGAGTTCTTATATCTTTGTTTTGTGCCGGTGTATCTATTTTGGAATCAAAATAAATAAATTGCGCAGTTTAGTCATTTTTCATATTTGCTTATAATTTTTATGGAAACAGCTTCCCCATTAGTAAATGTCAGCCTATGCCACAACCACGCGTGTAGCTATGGTGAGCTGATAGTGTCATTGTCACGGCCGTGTAGCCCGTGTGCTGTACCTCGGTGCTTTAATGTGCCGTGATACGAATGCCGCCCCAGCACTAACAGTATGCCATTTCGAAAGCTGAGTAGGAGCACTTTGTTAGCACAGTTCTGTCACGAAATTCGTTCCATCCATTGTCATTGGCGTGCCAATCGCTGGCTGTTTGGGATATTGTAGTGCATGAGGCAGACTTGTTCCTTATCATCGTCAAGGAGATGGATTTTCACTCCCCCCTTTTTGAATTTTTTAAATTATTGTTTGGAATTTTTACCGTTTCTGTAACTCTATGACCGCATTGTGGATTCAACTTATGTACGATCTTTTTGGTCTTCATCTTTTGTTACATGTAATATTATATATGTGATGCACGTTTGTTATGTAATGCTCCGATTTGTAAGCCTCAGATACTTTTATTCTTTGGTAAAGCAACTTATTCGATTAATATATATTTATTAGACATAGATATAAACAATTAGAAAAATGTTATTAAAACGCTATTAAATATGTTGTTGCAATCATATATTTAAGGTCTGAAGATGAAGATGCAATTAATGCCCGATATTTTACGTGATCCAATCGACGTATCGAGTGAGGCTATGAAATATAAAAATCTTTTACTATTCTTCGACCCCTTTACATGTTAAATGAATGATTAGTTCTGCAAGACAAGAAGCCTGAATTAGTGAGATATCTAGGAACATAAGTAATTTGTAAGTAACACATCTTTTCTCTTCGAAATATTTGCCTTTGCATAGAATAGAACGTATAGATATAATTGCCTGTTTTGTACCCATTTCGGTCCAATTCTATTATAGCCTTTGAGCAGAAGTAATATTGATTATAGTTGATTTTTGCAATAGTTCTTTGATTAACAGATTTTATTAACCTAGAATCATCATTTGACGGATGTATCAATCTACTTTGTAGCTCCATCAGTTTCTTTTTCTGCTCGCTACTTTCCATTTTCAGTTCCGTATACTTATTCTTTATCATCATCATATATGTTGCGTAAAATTACAATAACTTTTTGTCCTCAAATTTTGCGGATATTTCAATTAAATTTCCTTTGATTAAATAAACGGAAATTAAAAAACAGTGGCACGTACCATTTCTTGGAAACGTTGTATCGTAATTTGCATCTGACTGTTTTGAAAGGCACGCACTTTACTTAACGTTTGCAATGATTCGGTTAGCGAAGTAAAGAAATATTCTACTTTCGAAATTGTTGGCTCTTGTAATTCTAAGGCAAATATATTCATCTGTCGACATCGTGAACATTGTTTTTTGGCAAAATTTCAGAAAAACAAATATATTATAAGTAAAATAATAAACATCATAATATTAAATTTAACTCTGTTCATCGTTGCCTTGTTGGACACATCCATAACAATATACAGGGTGGGGCAGTAATAATTAGCATCTCAGATATCCACGAAACTATAAGTTTCATAGAAGTTTTTGCTAATATAAAATTGCATAGTACAAAGGGCCCATCCGTTGATGAAAATAGTTTTTTTGTAAGTGGAGTTATGTTGGACATATGAAGGTTACCTTCATTTTTTAAAATGAATTGGTATATCCATTCTTCCGTAATACGATAGAGCATTTTAAAGCAAGTTTAACGATCTGTAACATGAAGGCATTGAAGGTTACAAAAAGTAAAGAAAGGCGATAGTACTCACGGTTTTGATAGGAAGTGAAACATACGTATTGTAAACAATGGTGGAAGGCGTAACATTTACCGTTTACTTCACTGTGAATAAACACTTTTCGAAGGGCATTTCAATAGTTTGCAGCATAAATTAAACATGATAAGATTAGTATTGAAAAATTGGTTCGAATACGTTTGGTTAGGCTGTTCTTTGTGTCGTTCATTTTATAAGTACTGAGCTGCGGATTCCCGAGGACAGCGCACAAAATTGTTGAACTATCGAAGATTATCATTGTGAATTTGAATCAAAAGGTAATTAAATTCCATTAGATTGTAAACAGATCTCAATGTTTCATTTTAGATAGTAAGATTAAATACTCTTGACAAAACTCCAAGAATGGATACATACCTTTCTGTTATTATTATTTCATAAAGAATTATAATTGCAATTATATAGTTCATTACGATAAAAAATATTTCTCAGAAAATTCTAAATATTAAATTAAAGAATCAAGTAAAACATTTTTAATAATTACGAATATGAAAAATACTTGAACATTCCAGAATTCATCTATAAGAGGTAAAATGTTTTGAAAGCTTTAATTACAGTCTTTAATGCAAGCAGTTGGGCAGTATTTCAATTTTTAAGAAAATTGATGAAAGTCAACCATTTTGAAGTGATCAGAATCTTTGTCGTTTGAGCAATAAATGAATAACAAATAACTGCATAAATTCCAGGCTTTAAAACTTATGGATTATATCCTATGCAGACTCGTTTATGAGCTAGTTACTAAATAATAATCCACACTAAGTAATCATTTTAAAACTTAAACGATTCCATCTCGCGAACTTTCAAAGATATCAGAAGTGTGAAAAGTATGTGGTTTATCAAAAACTCTTCTAAGAGAACGGACGAAGCCAATAGAAATCTTTGTTGGAGTAAGCAAGTTCTAAAGTTCTAAGCAACGCGATGGCCCTTATCTGCCTATGTTTCATAGCAAGTAAGTTCTGAATTTCTATGAAATCCGATGGAATTCCTCACTACTAACGTTTCAAAGTAAGTTCTCAAATTCTCAGTTCTACGTTTAAAACTATGTGTGTTCTATATATCTATGTAAAGTGATGGTTCCTATTAGTTGTGACGGTAACCTCTATATAGTAAGTCAGGGAAGCTCGAAGGGGTTAATTATCTAAATGCTTTAAGGTGTAAAACGTACTTTAATCTAAAGCGATCTATCGTTCCAAGGTATCCGCTCACGTACAACTTTTCTTGGGCGCCAGCTGCTCAGAAAGTAGCAAAGGGATAGACTACACGACCCCGGGAACCCTGGGGCGGAACAACTCTTGAAACTTCGAAATGCTCCTCCTCTCGACTATGACTAGCCAAGCACACACACTCAGATCGCGAGATACTGAAGTCACGGCATGTTTATTTATGGTATTGACGTGGGTTTAACTAACAAGGGTTACGGGAAACTACGCAACACGCCGCGAATTACCGGGTATCATAACTCGCTTCACGATATAAGAGACAATATACAATATGCGACACAAGAAATGGGACGCTTTAGCGAATAAGCTCTTACGTTCCCTTCTTCAGGTTCCTTGAATTCGCTGATGGTCCTCGGGTCTCCTGGATCCTCCTCGGGGCTCCTTGGTGGAGTGGGCTGTAGGCTTCGGTATTGTTCGGGTCCATCGATCAGTGGACTTCGGCGATTTCCTCTTCTCGCCTTCTTGGGTGTCCCTGAGGGGATACTCCTGATCATTTAAATTGCGTAGCGCATCGCGCGCCGCGCTCCCATGGCCCACCTGCAGGGCCGCTGGACTTTTGACTTCCCTTTAGGGGGTTAAGGATGGTTGAGGACCTTCTCACATCCCAGAGCATTATAAAGCACAGAAGCAGATAAACATAATGCGATGCATAGAACTTTACAACCTTCTAACTTACTTTGAACTGTTTATATGAAATGCGGCTTATATGATATTGCGGTGCATGAAGCATGACAAATTAAATGCTTCGGCACCTGGACATCTAGAAACGCTATCCCCGGGCAAGAAATTAAAGGGTTTACACTCAATTCATGTGCAGAAGCAGATAAACTTAATGCGATGCCATGAATATTACATCTTATCATGAAATATAGAAGTAAGATGCGCAGCCGCGTTTTACGAAGCATTAGAACTCTATTGCTTCCAAACCTTCAGATATAGAAACGATATTCCGTAGCAAGGAAGTGATGCATTTACATTCATTTGAAGTGTAGAGGAGATATACATTACGCGATGCATTGAAATTACATCTTATCATGTGACATAGTACTGATGTGCGATATCGCGTTTTATAAAGAGATAGAAATCTACTGCTTCGATGCGTAGACATCTAGAAACGCTATTCCGTCGCAAGGAAGTGTGGCATTTACATTCTTTTGAAGTGTAGACGAGGTACACCTAACACTTCGCAATGAATATTATATCTTGTCATGAAACGTAGGAATGGGATGCGATATCGTGTCCTAAAAAGCATTAGAACTCTATTGCTTCGATACGCAGACATCTGGAAACGCTATTTCCTAGCAAAGAAGTGTGACATTTACATTCCTTTGAAATGTAGACGAGGTATACATAACACTTCGTAATGAATATTACATCTTACCATCAAACATAGGACAGAGATGCTATATCGCGTTTTAAGAAGCATTACAACTCTATTGCTTCGATACTTAGACACCTGGAAACGCTATTTCCTAACAAGGAATTATGGCATTTACATTCTTTTGAAGTGTAGACGAGGTATGCATAACACTTCGCAATGAATATTACATATTATCATGAAACATAGAAATGAGATGCGATATCGCATTTTCAGTAGCCTTAGTACTCTATTGCTTCGTTACGTAGACATCTGGAAACGCTATTTCCTAGTAAGGAAGTGTCGCATTTACATTCATTTGAAGTGAATAAGAGGTATACATGACACTTCGCAATGAATGTTATATCTTATGATGAAACATAGAAGTGAGATGCGATATCGCGTTTTGAGAAGCATTAGAACTCTATTACTACGATACGTAGACATTTGCCAACGCTATTTCCTAGCAAGGAAGTGTCGCATTTACATTCATTTGAAGTGTAGACGTGGAGTACATAACACTTCGCAATGAATATTATATCTTATCATGAAACATAGTAATGAGATGCGATATCGCGTTTTAAGAAGCATTAGAAGTTTATTGCATCGATACGTAGACATCTGCAAACGCTATTTCCTAGGAGGGAAGTTTCGCATTTACATTCATATGAAGTGCACACGAGCAATACATAAGACTTCGCAATGAATATTATATGTTATCATGAAGCATAGAAATGAGATGCGATATCGCGTTTTAAGAAGCATAAAACTGTATTACTACGATACGTAGCCATATGCAATCGCTATTTCCTAGCAAGGAAGTGTCGCATTTACATTCTTTTGAGGTGAGTACGAGGTGTCACGTCCGGCGAAACTATTTTCCGTTGCTCCATAGGCTTTACAACACCAGCCTATTTTTCGGTAATTCGGTCCGCGGGATCGCGTTAAGACCGGGTCCGACAATTTCGGCTGACGCGACACTAGCGAAAACACTCGCGATGGTAAGGGAATGACCCTACCTTTCGATGACTTCTATCTCGATTTGTACGTAGAAACGGCGTCGAGGATCGTTCGCTGGGATCGTAGCGGAGTTCGGTCGGTTGGCTGCTACGGAAATCCGGATCAGTCGCCAGCGAAGAGGAGGGCGGCGGTCGGAATTCAGCGATGATGCAGAGGAACCAGCGGTGATAGTAGCAGCTTCGGCTGCGAATGTGGCAGAATCGGCGTGATGCGTCGAGGTGTCTGGATCGGAAGCGTCGACGGTCGCTTGGGAAAGCGGCGGCTGGGCTGGTGCGAAGGCAGGTCGCTGGTATACGAGGACTCTCGGAATGTCCTCCAAATATTCACGCACAAGTGATCGTAAGAAATTCTTCCTACCCGCACGTCGCGTTCTTCACAGACCGGAAGCACGATTCATTCATCAGGTTTTCCTGTACCTTTGACTAAGATCTGAAGGATAAGCGGCGATCCGCTCTATCTCAACGTCACATAGCCGTTTTCTATACTCCTTCAAGGTGATGAAGAGCAACCCCAGTTGTATGGAAGAACCCGTGGAAGAATTCGTAGTTAAATGTAATGGTAAAAGTAGAACTAGTATTATAAACACTTGATAAAATTAATGGATGTGGAAATAGTAGACTTGGTAAAAGAAATTGTACTTGGATATAGTAAAAGTAAAAATAAAATATATTCTAGGTGTAAAGTATACATGAACTGGAATTATTCTAAGACTAAGACTAAGTTAAAATGGAAATAGAAACACGATGTCTGAACCCCACATTGAGGTGGCTAACGATCTAGAACTAGAGGTTTCGACTCCTCGGTAGGAGATCTCAAGTCAGAGTGTGTGCTCTGGAGAAGCGTCTCGGTCCTCCTCGGTTTGCGAGGCGCTACGGTCGCGGACGCTCGTGGTAGGGAGATCGCGGTACCGCGAGTGGGGAACTCGAGTCTCGTGGCGGTGAGCGCGCGGTCCAGCGAGTGGGGACTCGCGGCTCGTGGTGGGGCTAGCGGCGCATGCCGCTGGCCGGACGCATCTTACGCGTTTCACTTATGAGCAAATACAATATGGACTTAGAATTATGTGTGTGTTGTTTGTGTCTTACATTCGTGTCGTGTGTAACTTAGATCTAGGGTTTCTTATATATGCGTCATGATATGGTATGTATGTGCTAGCTTAGAAGTAATATATAGGTTCTAGCAGATTCTGTTCCCGGAACTGGAAATGTCACCATTCAGGTGATGGGCTGCGGCTACGTCTTCCTGCAGGACGGAATCCTCGGTGCGAGTGAGATGGGGCTGCCCGTGCTTGGTGCGGGCGAGACAGGTATACTCGGTGGTGCGAATGAGACACTGCCCGTTACGAGCGAGACAGGTATACTCGGCGGTGCGAGTGAGGCAGCGGAACTCGGTAGGAGTAAGCGCGTGCAGGTATGCGCGCGCGAACACTTCCAGTTGCTGGATCTGCAGGCGAGTTTGACTGGTTGCATGCGTCCAGGGGTTGATGCTGGGGGGTGCGAGGAGGTTGATGGGTGGCAGGCGGTACGCCTGACGTCACAAAATGCGATATTTCCTTTCTATGAAATTACGTTCCCAGATATCTCTGTATCGAAGCTACAGAGACCTAATGCCCCTTAAAACGCGATATCGCATCTCATTTCTATGTTCCGTGATAAGATATAATAATCATTGCTGAGTGTTATCTATACCTCGCCTTCACATCAAATGAATGTAAATGCGACATTTCCTTGCTAGGAAATAGCGTCTGCAGCTGTCTATGTATCGTAGCAATAGAGTTCTAAAGCTCCTTAAAACGCGATTTCGCATCTCATTTCTATGATTCGTGATAAGATATAATAGTCATTGCGAAGTGTCATGCTTACCTCGTACTCACTTCAAAATAATGTAAATGCGTCACTTGCTTGCTAGGAAATAGCGTTTGCAGATGTCTTCGTATCGAAGCAATAGTGTTCTAATGATTCATAAATCGTCATATCGCATCTCATATATACGTTTCATGATAAGACATAATATTCATTGCGAAGTGTCATGTATACCTCGTATTCCTTTCAAAAGAATGTAAATGCGACACTTCCTTGCTAGGAAGTAGCGTTTGCAGATGTCTGCGTGTCGATGCAATAGGGATCTAATGCTTCTTAAATCGCCATATCGCTTCTCATTTCTATGTTTCATGATAATATATAATATTCACAGCGAAGTGTCATGTATACCTCGCATACACTTCAAATGCATGTAAATGCGACACCTCCTTGCTAGGAAATACCGTTTGCAGGTGTCTACGTATCGTAGCAATAGATTTCTAATGCTACCTAAAACGCGATATCGCATCTCATTTATATGTTTCATGATGAGATATAATATTCATTGCGAACTATCATGTATGCCTCGCATACACTTCAAATGAATGTAAATGCGACACTACCTTGCTAGGAAATAGCGTTTGCAGATTTCTTCGTATCGAAGCAACAGTGTTCTAATGCTTCTTAAATCGCGATATCGCATCTCATTCCTATGTTTCGTGACAAGATATAATATTCATTGCGAAATGTCACTTATACCGCCCATACACTTCAAATGAATGTAATTGCGACACTTCCTTCCTAGGAAATAGCGTTTGCAGGTGTCTATGTATCACGGCAATAGAGCTCTAACGCTTCTTCAAACGCGAGATCGCAACTCATTTCTATGTTTCATGATAAGATATAATATTCATTGTGGAGTGTTATGTATACCTCGTATTAACCTCAAAAGAATGTAAACGCGACACTTCCTTGCCAGGAAATAGCGTCTGCAGATGTCTGCGTATTGTGGCAATAGGTTTCTAATGCTTCTTAAGAAGCGATATCGCATC
Organism: Xylocopa sonorina; assembly: GCF_050948175.1. Classification (NCBI taxonomy): domain Eukaryota; kingdom Metazoa; phylum Arthropoda; class Insecta; order Hymenoptera; family Apidae; genus Xylocopa; species Xylocopa sonorina. The sequence continues at coordinate 217,134 of NW_027490451.1, forward strand.
TTATTTCTATGTTTCATGAATACATATAATATTCAATGCGAGGTGTCATGTATACCTCGTATTCACTTCTAAAGAATGTAATTGCGACACTTCCTTGCGAGGAAGTAGCGTTTGCAGGTGTCTACGTATCGAAGCAATAGGGATCTAATGCTTCTTAAATCGCCATATCGCTCCTGATTTCTATGTTTCGTGATAATATATAATATTCACTGCGAAGTGTCATGTATACATCACATACACTTCAAATGAATGTAAATGCGACACTTCCTTGCTAACAAATATCGTTTGCAGATGTCTACGTATCGAAGCAAAAGTGTTCTAATGCTTCATAAATCGCGATACCGCATCTCATTTCTATGCCTCATGTTATGATATAATATTCATTGCGAAGTGTCATGTATACCTCGTACTCACTTCAAAAGAATGTAAATGCGACACTTCCTTGCTAGGATGTAGCGGTTGCAGATGTCTACGTATCGTAGCATTAGAGTTATAATGCTTCTTAAATCGCGACATCGCATCTCATTCCTATGTTTCGTGACAAGATATAATATTCATTGCGAAATGTGACATGTACCTCGCATACACTTCAAATAAATGTAGTTGCCACACTTCCTTGCTAGGAAATAGCGTTTGCAGGTGTCTACGTATCGAAGCAATAGTGTTCTTGTGCTCCTTAAATCGCGATATCGCATCCCATATCTACGTTTCATGATAAGACACAATATTCATTGCCAAGTATCATGTATACCTCGTATTCCTTTCAAAAGTATGTAAATGCGACACTTCCTTGCTAGGAAGTAGCGTTTGCAGGTGTCTACGTATCGAAGCAATAGGGATCTAATGCTTCTTAAATCGCCATATCGCTTCTCATTTCTATGTTTCGTGATAATATATAATATTCACTGCGAAGTGTCATGTATACATCACATACACTTCAAATGAATGTAAATGCGACACTTCCTTGCTAACATATATCGTTTGCAGATGTCTACGTATCGAAGCAATAGTGTTCTAATGCTTCATAAATCGCGATACCGCATCTCATTTCTATGCCTCATGTTATGATATAATATTCATTGCGAAGTGTCATGTATACCTCGTACTCACTTCAAAAGAATGTAAATGCGACACTTCCTTGCTAGGATGTAGCGTTTGCAGATGTCTACGTATCGAAGCAATAGAGTTCTAATGCATCTTAAATCGCCATATTACATCTCACTTCTATGTTTTATGATAAGATATAGTATTCATTGTGGAGTGTCATGTATACCTCGCATACACTTAAAATGGATGTAAATGCGACAGTTTCTTGCAAGGAAATAACATTTGCAGATGTCTACGTATCGAAGCAATAGAGTTCTAATGCTTCTTATACCGTCATATCGCATCACATTTCTATGTTTCATGATAAGATATCATATTCATTGTGCAGTGTTACGAATATCTCGTATTCACCTCAAGAGAATGTAATTGCGACACTTCCTTGCTAGGAAATATCGTTTGCAGATGTCTACGTATCGAAGCAATAGCGTTCTAACGCTTCTCAAATCGCGATATCGCTTCTCATTTCTATGTTTCATGATAATATATAATATTCATTGTGCAGTGTTATGTATATCTCGTCTATACTTCAAATGGATGTAGATGCGACACTTCCTTGCTAGGAAATAGCGTTTGCAGATGTCTACGTATCGTGGCATTAGATTTCTAATGCTTCTCAAAACGCGATATCACTACTCATTACTATGTTTCTTGATAATATATAATATTCATTGTGGTGTGTTATGGTTACCTCGTATTCACTTCAAAGGAATGTAAGAGCGACACTTCCTTGCTAGGAAATAGCGTTTGCAGATGTCTACTTATCGTAGCAATAGCGTTCTAATGCTTCTCAAAACGCGATATCGCATCCCATTTCTATGTTCCATGATAAGATATAATTTTCATTGCGAAGTGTCATGCATGCTTCGTATTCACTTCGGAAGAATGTAAATGCGACACTTCCTTGCTAGGAAATAGCGTTGGCAGATGACTACGTATCGAAGCAATAGGGATCTAATGCTTTTTAAAACGAGATATTGCATCTGATTTCTATGTTTCATGATAAGATATAATAATCATTGCCAAGTGTTATGTATTCTTCGTCTACACTTCAAATGAATGTAAATGCGAAACTTCCTTGCTAGGAAATAGCCTTAGCACAAGTCACCGTATCGAAGCAGCAGAGCTCTAATGCTTCTTAAAACACGATATCGCATCTCACTGCAGTGTTTCATGAAAAGATACAATATACATTGGGAAGTGTTATGTAAACCTCGAATGCGCTTGAAATGAATGTAAATGCGACACTTCCTTGCTAGGAAATAGCGTTCGCAGATATCTACGTATCGGAGCAATAGAGTTCTAATGCTTCTTAAAAGGAGATATCGCATTACATTTCTATGTTTCATGAAAGGATATAATATTCATTGCGAAGTGTCATGTATACCTCGTATTCGCTTCAAAAGAATGTAATTGCGACACACCCATACTTGGAAATAGTGCTTGCAGATGTCTAGGTATCGTAGCCATAGAGTTCCAATGCTATTTAAAACGCGGTATCCCATCTCATTTCTATGTCTCATGATAAGATATAATATTCATTGCGAAGTGTTATGAATTCTTCGCCTAGACTTCAAAGGAATGTAAATGCGACACTTCCTTGCTAGGAAATAGCGTTTGCAGATGTCTACTTATCGTAGCAATAGCGTTCTAATGCTTCTCAAAACGCGATATCGCATCCTATTTCTATGTTCCATGATAAGATATAATTTTCATTGCGAAGTGTCATGCATGCTTCGTATTCACTTCTGAAGAATGTAAATGCGACACTTCCTTGCTAGGAAATAGCGTTGGCAGATGACTACGTATCGAAGCAATAGAGATCTAATGCTTTTTAAAACGAGATATTGCATCTCATTTCTATGTTTCATGATAAGATATAATAATCATTGCCAAGTGTTATGTATTCTTCGTCTACACTTCAAATGAATGTAAATGCGAAACTTCCTTGCTAGGAAATAGCCTTAGCACAAGTCACCGTATCGAAGCAGCAGAGCTCTAATGCTTCTTAAAACACGATATCGCATCTCACTGCAGTGTTTCAAGAAAAGATACAATATTCATTGGGAAGTGTTATGTAAACCTCGAATGCGCTTCAAATGAATGTAAATGCGACACTTCCTTGCTAGGAAATAGCGTTCGCAGATATCTACGTATCGGAGCAATAGAGTTCTAATGCTTCTTAAAAGGAGATATCGCATTACATTTCTATGTTTCATGAAAGGATATAATATTCATTGCGAAGTGTCATGTATACCTCGTATTCGCTTCAAAAGAATGTAATTGCGACACCCCCATACTTGGAAATAGTGCTTGCAGATGTCTAGGTATCGTAGCCATAGAGTTCCAATGCTATTTAAAACGCGGTATCCCATCTCATTTCTATGTCTCATGATAAGATATAATATTCATTGCGAAGTTTTATGTATTCTTCGCCTAGACTTCAAATGAATGTAAATGCGACACTTCCTTGCTAGGAAATAGCGGTTGCAGATGTCTACGTATCGAAGCAATAGCGTTCTAATGCTTCTCAAATCGCGATATCGCATCCCATTTCTATGTTCCACGATAAGATTTAATTTTCATTGCGATGTGTCATGTATACCTCGCATCCACTTCAAATGAATGTAAATGCGACACTTGCTTGCTAGAAAATAGCGTTTGCAGATGTCTACGTATCGAAGTAATAGAGTTCTAATGCTTCTTAAACCGTCATATCGCATCCCATTTCTATGTTTCATGACAAAATATAATATTCATTGCGAAGCGTCATGTATTCCTCGTAATCCTTTCAAATGAATGTAAATGCGACCCTTGCTTGCTAGGAAATAGCGTTTGCAGATGCCTACGTATCGAAGCAATAGTTTTCTAATGCTTCTTAAATCGTCATATCGCATCTCATATCTACGTTTCATGATAAGATATAATATTGATTGCGAAGTGTCACGTATACCTCGTACTCACTTCAAAATAATGTAAATGCGACACTTCCTTGCTAGGAAATAGCGTTTGCACATGTCTTCGTATCGAAGCAATAGTGTTCTAATGCTTCTTAAATCGCGATATCGCATCTCATTTCTATGTTTCGTGACAAGATGTAATATTCATTGCGAAGTGTCATGTATACCTCGCATACACTTCAAATGAATGTGAATGCGACAGTTCCTTGCTAGGAAATAGTGTTTGCAGATATCTACGTATCGAACCAATAGATTTCTAATGCTTCTTAAATCGCCATATCGCATCTAATTTCTATGTTTCATGATAAGATATAATATTCATTACGAAGTTTCATGTATACCTCGCATACAATTCGAACGAATGTGAATGCGACAGTTCCTTGCTGGGAAATGATGTTTGCAGATGTCTACGTATCGAACCAATAGATTTCTAATGCTTCTTAAGTCGCCATATCGCATCACATTTCTATGTTTCATGATAAGATATAATATTAATTGTGCAGTGTTATGTATATCTCGTCTATACTTCATATGAATGTAAATGCGACACTTCCTTGCTAGGAAATGGCGTTTGCAGATGTCTACGTATCGAACCAATAGATTTCTAATGCTTCTTAAATCGCGATATCGCATCTCATATGTACGTTTCATGATAAGATATAGTGTTCACTGCGAAGTGTCATGTATACCTCGTATTCCTTTCAAAAGAATGTAAATGCGACACTTCCTTGCTAGGAAGTAGCGTTTGCAGATGTCTACGTATCGAAGCAATAGGGATCTAATGCTTCTTAAATCGCCATATCGCTTCTCATTTCTATGTTTCATGATAATATACAATATTCACTGCGAAGTGTCATGTATACCTCGCATACACTTCAAATGAATGTAAATGCGACACTTGCTTGCTTGGAAATAGCGTTTGCAGATGTCTACGTATTGAAGCAATAGAGTTCTAATGCTTCTTAAATAGCCATATTGCATCTCATTTCTATGTTTCATAATAAGATATAATATTCATTGTGGATTGTTATGTATACCTCGTATCCACTTCAAAAGAATGTAAACGCGACACTACCATGACAGGAAATAGCGTTTGCAGATGTCTACGTATAGTAGCATAAGTGTTCTAATGCTTCTCAAAACGTGATATCGCTACTCATTACTATGTTTCATGATAATATATAATATTCATTGTGGATTGTTATGTAGACCTCGTATTCACTTCAACAGAAGGTAAATGCGATGCTTCCTTGCTAGGAAATAGCGTTTGCAGATGTCTACGTATCGAAGCTATAGATTTCTAAAGCTTGCTAATTCGCAATATCGCATCACATATCTATGTTTCATGATAATATAGAATATTCATTGCGAAGTGTCATGTATACCTCGCATACACTTCAAATGAATGTGAATGCGACAGTTCCTTGCTAGGAAATAGTGTTTGCAGATATGTACGTATCGAAGCAATAGTGATCTAAAGCTTCTTAAATCGCGGTTCGCATCACATTTCTATGTTTCATGAGAAGATATCATATTCATTGTGCAGTGTTATGAATACCTCGTATTCACCTCAAAAGAATGTAATTGTGACACTTCCTTGCTTGGAAATAGCGTTTGCAGATGTCTACGTATCGAAGCAATAGAATTCTAGTGCTTCTTAAATCGCCATATCGCATCTCATTTCTATGTTTCATGATAAGATATAACATTCATTGCGAAGTGTCATGTATTCCTCGCATACGCTTCAAAGGAATGTAAATGCGACAGTTCCTTGCTAAGGAATAGCGTTTGCAGATATCTACGTATCGTAGCAATGGAGTTCTAATGCTACTTAAAACGCGATATCGCATCTCATTTCTATGTTTCATGATAACATGTAATATTCGTTGCGAAGTGTCATGTATACTTCGTATTCACTTCAAATGAATGTAAATGCGACACTTCCTTGCTAGGAAATAGCGTTTCCAGATATCTACGTATCGTAGCAATAGAGTTCTAATGCTGGCGAGTAATAAGACTGGCGAGCTGAAGAAGAAGCAACCCAGAAGACTCCCCTTCGGCGGATAAGAAGACCGCAGGTCCGCGGACGGGCTGTGCGCCGAGGTAGCGTGACGGGCTCGACGGTGGAGTAGTCGGGAAACGAACCAGAAAAGACCCTGAAGCCCGAAGGATTAGATCCAGAGCCTTGCACCGATAAGACCGCTGCCATAGTCCATGGAGACAAACAGGAAGGACATCGGGTGTGAGAAGGACGTGCACCCCTCCCCTGAGCCCATGGAGAGGAAAACTCAAGATGCGCAGCGGAATTGCAGGCGAGCCGAGGAAATCGCGGCGCACGACACGCGCTGCAGTTCAAGTAATCTAGAGGACCCCGGATGGACACACCAGAGGCGGCGATCAGGGAAGATCGCCGAAATCCACCGATCGATGCCCCGAACAATACCGAAGCGTATAGCCCTACCCCACCAAGGAGCCCTAAGGAGGATCTAAGGGGATCCGAAGACCCCCAGCAAACCCATATAATGAGCTAGCCAGCATGAAGACGGCCTACTCTACTACTATTCTTCTTCCCAGCGACTTAGCGACTATTTAGCGAGCAACCGAGCAAGCGATTATACGGAGCGGTTCGGAGGAGAGAGAGAGAGAGAGAGAGAGAGAGAGAGAGAGAGAGAGAGAGAGAGAGAGAGAGAGAGGTAGACGGACTGAACGAGATCCATACTTGTTGGAAGCGAGAGATCGTGAGTCCTTATACGCTAAAGCGTCCCATTTGTTCCCTGCCGCATTTGCGATATTGCGTATTGTATTTTGTATCGTATAACGGGTGGTGATCCCCGGTCATTCGCGGCGTGTCGTATACCTTTTTGTAATACCGCGTCGAGGCAATCTAGAAAGAAGCCGTGAGTTCAATATCCCGCGACCCTAATTTGCGCACTCGGCTAGAAGTAGTCGAGCGATAGAGTATATCGAAATTTCGAGGGTTATCTTGCACCGGGTTTCCCCGGGTTGCCTGGTTTACTAGTTTTCGCTACTTCTTGAGTAGCTGGCGCCCAAAAAGTCCCAGCCTCGCAGTTACGAAATACTCGCTGGATAGGAAATTTTTTGTTCTGTACTTCGCGTTGCCGAATCACGCGGATATTTTGTACCCCGATATAACCCCGGATTAAACTTCTGTATAACCCCGTTATTATTGATTCTATATAACCCTTTCTTGCGGAATGTAACGGGAAAACCCGTCGCAAAATTTGGCGCCCAATGTGGGGCCCTGAGAATTTCGACAATAAAGTGCTCGCCTCGACGGGACACACCCAGTATAGAAAATTTGAACAGTAACGTTCGAGAGTGTGTTTACGGGTCGTGGTGACCTATTGGGAACGTTACCGTTTTTTTTTTATGTCCTTTGTTGAGCGTGGATCACCACACGCGTTATCGCTGCGGCTTATACCGTTTCAAGGTCGCTATTGTTTACTGCTGGTTGCTAGGTCGGATTCACGGGAATTGGAAGGTTGAAATTAATCTTCCCGTTAATCCGGCAGGAGAATATTACTTTTGTTTGTTTTTGGCGTCTCCTTTAGGGAAGTGACTCTTTCTCTTTTCCTTCTTTTATTACTGGTTGCTATTGCTCGGTGGTATATATTTCTCCCTCATTTCTTCTTGTGTAATTTGATCCCTGAGGCATCCTGTATCCTTATTCTTTCCCAAATTTGTCCCTCTTGTCCGGAAATACGGAATAGGATAAATTCGCGAAACGCATTTGAAAATCAGGATCCTCTTACATTGATCGGGATAACGGCTACGAACGTAACGACGACCGTTACCATGGCCGGGGGATCGGGCACAATTGCCCGCGGGCCTACACCCCCGTCGACCGGAATTGCGCCCCCTACTCCCCCAATACCCGCGGACGTATAGGCCGAGATCAATCGTCTTAGGTCGCGCATCTTAACTATGAGGAATGTTCGCGATTTAGTTATGGTGTGCGACCACGCGAAATTAAATTTGCAAGGCACCCTGGAAGAATTGTCTGACCGATACTGGCATCACGAGGTTCGTCGTCGGTACCCCGAGGTGTCGGTTCCTTGGGATCCGGTGGCAGACGAAAGGGGGATAGCTATGCCACTAACGGTGACCGTGGCGATCGACGAGCCGTGCGAAGATGAGGCAGTATCCGCGCGACTTTCGCGGTTAGAATTAAGATCTCCGCCGCAACGAAATGACCTTCGCGCGACCTGCGAAAGAAATAATCTGATATCGCACGAGGAAATTCCCCCAGTACGCGCCCGGCCAACCGTTGTGTTCGCGTCCAACGCGGAATCCGATTTGGTAGGAGATAGACCCCAACCATCCCGGCTCTAGGTCCCCACCCCACCGTTTTCTCCCCGACTATCCGCGAAGAACACCTAGTAGAACATTTCCGCCGTTACGGGCCAAAATTCGAGGGGCGGCCAGATGAAGATCCGGAGGACTATCTTCTCCGGTTGCACGAATATTGCTCACGGCGAGGTTACACCAAAGAGGAAATGCTTCAGGTGTTAGGCGAATCGCTACAGGGAACGGCCCTTATTTGGTATCGAGTAGATAAAGATTCGTGGTCGGATTACGACGGGTTCATATATCAATTCCGAGTGCAATTCGGACATAACGATTTACAGGAAGGGTTGCGTCACGAGGTAGAGTCCCGAACGCAGGGTCAGTTCGAGTCGTCTACGGAATACATAACGAAAATGCGGATGTATTTCCGATATTTAGATCCGCCCCTATCTTTAGAAAACCAACTCTCCCTTTCCTATCGAAATTTGCGCCCGGATATCGAGCGGCAAATATTCCGGACCGATTTCTCCGACTTCACCGAACTGAAACTAAGGTGCAAGGAAGTAGAACTACGGAATGCCCGCGCTCGAAATTACCGACCCCCGCCGTCCCCCTTGCAATCATTCCTCCCCGCGGCCGCGTACACACCACCGTCCGGGAACCCGAAGATCCAAAGACTTCACGCGGTGGAACAATTAGTTCCGCAGCCAGAACGGACCGCGTTAACGGTTGAACCCACACCCCCTGATTCCCTGATTTCGCCTGTACCCCAAACCCGACCCGTCGCAACCTCCACCCCCCAGACGACACCCCAAAAGCCGAGAAACCCGAAGACGGAACGCAAAAAGGAACCCCCACCGGCCGTCCGTTCGACAACCGTACGTTGTTATAATTATCGTGAACAGGGGCACGTGTACCAGGAATGCCCGCACGAGTTGGGCTCCTTTCGCCGTGTGTGTGGATTGCCGGGCCACATTGTCAACACTTGCCCGCGTTGCCGTCATGTCCGAGCGGGAAACCTGAGGGGGGAGGCCAGTGAAGGTACCCTCCCCAAGCGCTTCGGAACCACGCCTGCCCAGTAGACCTGTGAACCCCTTTAAACACCCCGACCTCCCAGCCTCGCAGTTACGAAATACTCGCTGGATAGGCAATTCTTGGTTCTGCATTTGGCGTTGGCGAATTCGTCGACAATCATACCAAGCGCATATTTTGTACCCCGATATTCTGTACCCTGGATTAAACTACTGTATACCCCCGTTAGTATTAGTTCTATATACCCCTTTCTTGCGGATTGTAACGGGAAAACCCGTCACAATATATAATACTCATTGTGGAGTGTTATGTATACCTCGTATTCACATCAAATGAATGTAAATGCGACACTTCCTTGCTAGGAAATAGCTTTTCCAGATATCTACGTATCGTAGCAATAGAGTTCTAATGCTTCGTAAAACGCGATATCGCATCTCATTCCTATGTTTCATGATAAGATAAAATATTCATTGCGAAGTGTCACCTATACCTCGTATACACTTCAAATGAATGTAAATGCGCCACTTCCTTCCTAGGAAATAGCGTTTGCAGATCACTACGTATCGAAACAGTAGAGTTCTAATGCTTCTTAAAACGGGATATCGCATTTCATTTCTATGTTTCGTGACAAGGTATAACATTCATTGCGAAGTGTCATGTATACCTTGTATTCACTTCAAAAGAATGTAAACGCGACACTTCCTTTGCTAGGAAATAGCGTTTCCAGATGTCTACGTACCGAAACAATAGAGTTCTAATGCTTCTTAAAACGAGATGTCGCATCTCATTTCTATGTTTCATGATAAGATATAATATTCATTGCGAAGTGTCATGTATACATCGCATACATTTCAATTGAATGTAAATGCGACACTTCAATGCTAGGAAATAGCGTTTGCAGATGTCTACGTATCGAAGCAATAGGGTTCTAATGTTTCTTCAAACGAGATATCGCACCTCATTTCTGTGCTTCATGGTAAGATATAATATTCATTGCGAAGTATCATGTATACCTCGTATTCGCTTCAAAAGAATGTAAATGCGGCACTTGCTTGCCAGGAAATAGCGTTTGCAGCTATCTACATTTCGAAGCAATGGAGTTCTAAAGCTTCTTAAAACAAGATATCTCATCTCATTTCTACGTTTCATGATAAGATATAATATTCATTGCGATGTGTCGTGTATACCTCGCATACACTTCAAATGAATGTAAATGCGACACTTCCTTGCTAGGAAGTAGCGTTTCCAGATGTCTACGTATCGAAACTATAGGTTTCTATTGCTTCTTAAAACGAGATGTTGCATTATATTTCTATGTTTCATGATAAGATATAATATTCATTGCGAAGCGTCATGTATACCTCATATTCACTTGAAAAGAATGTAAATGCGACACTATCTTGTAGGAAAAAGCGTTTCCAGACGCCTACGTATCGAAACAATAGGTTTCTATTGCATCTTAAAGCGAGATGTTGCATCCTATTTCTATGTTTCATGATAAGATATAAAATTCGTTGCGAAGCGTCATGTATTCCTCGTATTCACTTCAAAAGGTGGTAAGTGCGACACTTCCATGCTAGGAAATAGCGTTTGCAGTTGTCTCCGTATCGAAGCAGTAGTGTTCCAATGCTCTTTAAATCGCGATATCGCATCTCATTTCTATGTCCATGATGACATATAATATTCACTGCAAAGTTTCATCTATACCTCGCACACACTTCAAGTGAATGTAAATGCGACACTTCCATGCAAGGAAATAGCGTTTGCAGATGTCTACGTATCGTAGCAATAGAGTTCCAATGCTTCTTAAAAGGCGATATCGCATCTCGTTTCTATGTTTCATGTTAAGATATATTATTCATTGCGAAGTGTCACTTGTACCTCGCACACCCTTCAAATCAATGTAAATACGTCAGTTCCTTGGTGGGAAATAGTGTTTGCAGATGTCTACGTATCGAAGCAATAGAGTTCTAATGCATCTTAAATCGTCATATCGCATCTCATTTCTATGTTTCATGATAAGATATAATGTTCCTTGCGGAGTGCCATGTATACATCGTCTGCATTTCAAAAGATTGTAAATACCACACTTCCTTGCATACCTCATCTGCACTTCAACAGATTGTAAATGCCACACTTCCATGCTAGGATATAGCGTTCTCAGATGTCTACGTATCGGAGCAATAAAGATGTAATTATTCTTAAAACGCGATATCCTATCTCATTTCTGTGTTTCATGATATGATATAATATTCATTGCGAAGTGTTATGTATACCTCGTCTACACTACAAAAGAATGTAACTGCGACTCTTTCTTGCTAGGAAATAGCTTTTCCAGATGTCTACGTATCGAAGCAATAGAGTTGTAATCCTTCTTAAAAAGCGATATGGCATCGCAGTTCTATGTTACATGATAAGATATAATATTCATAGCGAAGTGTTATGTATGTCTCGTTTGTACATCAAAAAAATGGGAAATACCACAGCTCCTTGCCAGGATATAGCAATTCCAGATGTCTATGATCGAAACAATTGAATTCAAATGCCTCTCTAAACGCGATATCGCACCTCATTTCTAAGTTTCAAGATGTGATATAATATTCTATGCGCAGTATTATGTATACCTCGTCTACACCTCAAAAGAATGTAAATGCCACACTTGCCTGCTAGGAAATAGCGTGTCCAGATGTCTATGTCTCGAAGCAATATAGTAGTAATGCTTCTAAAAACGCGATATCGCATGTCAGTTCTATGTTTCCTGACAAGGTATATTCATTGCAAAGTGCCAAGTATATCCCGTCAACACTTTAAAAGAATGTAAATGCCACACTTCCTTGCTAGGAAATGTGTTTCCAGATATCCACGTATCGAAGCAATAAAGTTCTAATGCTCCTTAAAACGCGATATAGCATCTTATTTCTATGTTTCATGATACGATATAATGGCCATAGCGAACTGTTATGTATACCACGTTTGCCCTTCAAAAGAATGTAAATGCCACACTTGCTTGCTAGGAAATGCGTTTCCAGATGTCTGCGAATCGAGGTAATAGAGTTCTAATGCTTCTTAATACGCGATATCGCATCGCAGTTCTATGCTTCATGATAAGACATAATATTCATTGCGAAGTGTTATGTATACCTCCTCTACACATCAAAAGATTGTAAAGGCCACACAACCTTTCTAGGAAGTAGCGTTATCAGTTGTCTACGTAAAAAAGCAATGGAGTTCTAATGTTTCTTAAAACGCGATATAGCTTCACATTTCTATGCTTCATGAAAAGATATAGTATTCCTTCCGAAGTGTTATGTATATCTCGTCTGCACATCAAATGAATGTAAATGCCACACTTTCATCCTAGGAAATAGCGTTTCCAGATCTCTACGTATCGAAGCAATAGAGTTCTAGTGCTTCTTTAAACGGGACATCGCATCGCATTTCTATGTTTCATGATAAGATATAACACTCATTGCGAAGTGTTATGTATACCTCGCCTACACTTCAAAGGAATATAAATGCCACACTTCCTTGCTAGGAAATGGCGTTTGCAGATGTCCACGTATCGAAGCAATAGAGCTGTAATGCTTCTCAAAGCGCGATATCGCATTTCATTTGTATGTTTCATGATAAGAGATAATATTCATTGCGAAGTGTTATGTATACCTCGTCTGCACTTCAAATGAATGTAAGTGTGACACTTCCTTCATGGAAATAGCTTTTCCAGATGTCTACGTATCGAAGCATTAGAGTTCTATTGCTTCTTAAAACGCAACATCGCACCTTACTTCGATGTTTCATGATAAGATATAATATTCATTGCGAAGTATTATGTATACTTCGCCTTTACTCCGAATGAAAGTAAATGCCACGCTTCCTTGCTGGGAAGTATTCCTCCATTGCTTGGATACGCGGACAACAGGAAACGCATTTCCTAGGATGGAAGTGTGCAATTTACATTCTTTTGTAGTGTACACGACGTATACATAACACTTCGCAATGAACATTATATCTTATCGTGCAACATAGAAATGAGATGCGATATCGCGTTTTAAGAAGCATTAGAACACTAATGCTCCGATACGTAGACATCTGGATACGCATTTCCTAGCAAGGAAGTGTGGCATTCGCATTCTTTTGAAGTGCAGACGAGGCATACATAACACTCCCCAATGAATATTATATCATATCATGAAACGTAGAAATGAGATGCGATATCACGTTTTGGGAAGCATTAGAACTCTACGGCAACGGTCCGTAGATATCGGGAAACGCTAATTGCTAGGAAGGAAGTGTGGCACTTACACTCTTTTGAAGGGTAGTTGAGGAATACTTTACACTTCGCAATAAATACTATGTCATATCATGAAACATAGAAATGAGATACGATATCCCGTTTTAAGAAGCATTAGAACTCTATTCCTTCGGCACTTGGACTTCTGGAAACGCCATTTCTAGCAAGGAAGTGTGGCAGTTACATTCTTTTGAAGAGCACAAGTGGTATATACAACACTTTGCAATGAATATTATATCTTGTCATGAAACATAGAACTGCGATGCGATTTCGCGTTTTACGAAGCATTAGAACTCCATTGCATCGATACGTAGATATCTATAGACGCATTTCCTAGCAAGGAAGTGTGGCATTTACATTCTTTCGAAGTATAGACAAAGCATACATAACACCTCGCAATGAATATTATGTCCTATCATGAAACATGGAAATGAGATGCGTTATCGCTCTTTAAGGAGCATTAAATCTTTATTGCTTCGATACGTAGACATCAGGAAACGCATTTCCTAGCAAGGTAGTGTGGCATTTATATTCTTTTGAAGTGTAGACCAGGTATACGTAGCACTTCGCAATGAATATTACATCTTATCATGAAACACAGAAATGGGAAGCGGTATCGCGTTTTAAAACGCATTAGAACTCTGTAGCATCGATACATAGTCATTTGGATAGCATTTCCTGGCATGGAAGTGTGGCATTTACATTCTTTTGAAGTGTTGTCGAGGTGTCCATAACGCTCCGCAATGAATATTACACCATATCATGAAACATAGAAATAAGAGGAGATATCGCGTTCTAAGAAGCATTAGAACTGTATTGCTTAGATACGTGGACATCTGGAAACGCATTCCCCAGCAAGAATGTGTGGCATTCACATTCATTTGAAGTGTAGACGAGGTATACGTAACGTTTCGCAATGAATATTATGTTTTATCGTGCAACATCGAACTGAGGTGCGATATCGCGCTTTAAGAAGCATTAAGACGCTATTGCTTCTATACGTGGATATCTGGAAACGCTATTCCCTAGCAAGGAAGTGTGGCATTTATATTCATTTGAAGTGTATACGAGGTATACATAACACTTCGCTGTGAATATTATAACTTATCATGAAGCATGGAAATGAGATGCGATGTCTCGTTTTAAGAAGCACCAGAACACTATTACTTCGATACGTAGAATTCTGCAATCGCTATTTCCTAGCAAGGAAGTGTCGCATTTACATTCTTTTGAAGTGAATATGAGGTATACATAACACTCCAAAATGAATATTATATCTTATCACGAAACATAGAAATGAGATTCGATATTGTAACGTCAGGCGTACCGCCTGCCACCCTCCGGCGTCCACCTCATCATCCCCAGCATCCGTATCCGGAGCCCCTGCACACGGGCCACCCGCCGACTCCCCGTCCCTACAGAAGGAGACAAAGGTACGAGAGGGAAGAGGGATGCAGCATGCCGCGCCCACGCGCGATCTCCACACACGAGGGGGAGGACTTCACCCCGTATTACGAGGGCGAGGAGCTCTCCGACACGTACTGGGTCGAATCCCCAGCAATCACGAAGCCCTATACGTACTTCTCGTACATGTGGGATTAGAATAAGCACACTACTCACCTATGTACATACACACCAACACACACCTAGATTTAAGTGAATATATGTATATATTTTATTCATGCACGGTTATGTTCCGTGCACTCGCGCGCACACTCGACGCTCGCGGCTCACGCTTAACGCGGGCCGCGCCCCACTCCGAACGGCCGCCCCACCACGAGGGCCGAGCGGCCGCCCTACTCCGACCGTCCGCCCCACCGCGAGGGCCCAGCGACTCGCGCGCCGCGCGACCCGAGGAGGTCGCGGACGCGAGATCCGAGAGTCAGTTGCTAACTCATCTCCGAACGGGAGAGTTCCAATCTCACCTCCGAACGGGAGAGTTGGTATCTCATCTCCGAACTGGAGAGTTCGTATCTCATCTCCGAACCGAGGAGTTCTAATCCAGCATCCGAACGATGCACTTCCGATCCGAGCAATAGGCTCATTCGCAACGAGCAATTAGCTCTAATGCATTCGTCTCTATCCATACTCCCATAGTGGAGTCCATTCGATACTTTAACTATTTCTATATCTCATTGTAACCGCTAGTCAGTAACTTAGAATTTAGTCAAGTGTATCTAGTATAGTGAAATCATAGAATATAGTTTATTTTTACCAGATTCAAAGTATCTTTATTCAAGTTCAAATACAATTCCTTAATTCTACTCCACGGGTACGCTCGCGATTATTCTATTTCTATATCTCATCTGCGATAGTCTTGAGGCTCGACGACTAGAGCGAACCAGCGCTTAGTTGCTCCATCCTCACTTCTACCGTGTACAGAATATCTTGCGCCCAGGTTGATCCCGGTAAGCTAGAGCGAACCAACGCTTAGCCGCGCCGTACTCGACCGAAGTTCAAGTATTCTCGACGAGCCTTGCACCTCCGACAAAGCGTACACGACGCGCGGGGAGGAGAGAGTTTATTCGTCGTCTCGCTCGGGAATACGTGGGTGATGCACCAGAATATTCAATTTCCTACGTTCGAGCCCTGGTTCCTGTGAAGGAGGTTTCCTTCGCCGCACGACCCGTACCTCCGTTCCAGCCGTACGCCGCCGCCATCCCGGTTGCGGATTCAAGGCGCTCCAGGTACCTGGAAAGAGAAATCAGACAGTAGAATCAAGCCATCACAAGGTAAGTTTCGTGTTAATTACCGTTTTATCGAGTCCGAAACGCCAACGAACCCGGTCCGGACGCAATTCGCGTTATTTTCGGGAACGGTTACGACTTTGTGCCACCGTTGCGAGCGCAACCGCACCTCGGGACGTGACACGAAAGTTATTTTTGGTGACAGCGGTGGGATAGCCACGCGTTTCCTCCGGAAATTCCGCCGAAAGGAACCGCGAAACTAGATATGGCAACCCGGACTCCGACAAAAACGCGCCAGCAGACACAGCGAGCCGCCGCGATGGCCGATTCCGAACGCGAAAAACGCACTAGCAGAACGCTTGATTTCCAAGACGCTATCGCCGAGCCTCTTCCTAGTACCGCGCAACCAAATACTTCCGCGAAAAATACGAAAGCGACCGATCCGAGTAATGCCGCGTTGCTCCAGCAAATAGAAATTTTACGTCGTGAATTAGAATCTATTCGCAGAACGCCTGATTTAACGCGCGACGATACCGTTTCGCTGGATATTCCTCGGGGAAATCCGCTTTCCGCACATAATTCGAGCTCTGATTTCAATACAAATAGTTCGCAACACGACGAGCTATCGCTTAAGCAGGCCCTCGAAGCCGTGCCGACATTCGATGGTCAGAACATTCCTATTCTTCAGTTTACCCGAGCGTGTAAACGCGCTTATGAGCTTATCCCTAATGGGTGCGAGCGAACTTTCACACGCCTGCTTAAGGGAAAACTCAAGGGTCGTGCCTACGCCGCGCTAGAAGACGAGCCGTGTTACACAATACTCGAATTAACGGACGTTCTTCGCAGCACTTTTTGCTCCGTAAAATCAGCTCATCATTATCGGGGTGAACTTGCTAATATATTTATGCGCGCGAACGAGCACATTCTAGATTACATCGGTCGAGTAAAAGATCTTAGAACCGCTATAATTGATTGCGAGAGGCTTGCTCGACGAGACACACCGGAATCGCTCGATGACGTAGACGCGCTCACCCTACAATGTTTTAAAGACGGTCTCATTCCGGAAATTCGAATGCAAATGACTATAAGTTCATTCGGTACATTGCGAGAAACGTTCGCTCGAGCGCGGGAGCTCTATCAAATGCACGAACGTGATTGCAACCGGCTAGGTAGATCGCGTGTCGCGCGACCAGAATCGCGCGAAAAACCAGCCGAAGTTATTTGCCGAAAATGTAATAATATCGGACATTACGCGACCGAGTGTCGGCTCAGACCGCCATCGCCGTACCGACCGCAGGAATACTTGCGATCCAGGGACGTACCGCCTCCTACTCGAGGCCCCGCGTACGAACAACCGAGACAAATCGTAGCCAGGGACGCGCCCAAATTTTGTCGCTATTGCAAGACCCCGGGGCACGAAATAGGCGAGTGCCGCAAAAGGCAGTACAACAACGCGGTAAATAAAAATTCGGGAAACGACAATGGCCTCCGCACCCGCCGCGAGACAGGTGGCGAGGCCGCGCACCAAGTCCGTCCTCTCGCCGCGAACAACTTCAACGCGGAAATCGACGAAACGCCGCGATAAACATAACCGGAAAAACTAGCACGCCAAACGTAATTTTAAAGTCCGACCTTCTAATTTCACCAACTCGCTTCATGGTGGACACTGGGGCGGAAATAAATATTATAAAACGTTCGGCTCTAAAAGCATCCGCGCGAATCGATAAGTCCGAGATCGTCATAATAACAGGGGTAACCGATGGCAAAACCGCAACCTTAGGGACGGTGAATCTTGTCATTTTCGGTCGCGTCGTTCCTTTTAATGTGGTCGAGGATGATTTTCCCCTTAAACCAAGCGGGATCCTCGGCTCCGGGTTCTGTATGGACGCAGAAATCTCTTTTCCAAATAAAATAATCAAATGGAATGGTAAGAGAATTCCTTTCGAAGACGATATCGAAGCACTCGAGGAACCGTCACCGGAGTCGAAGATAAAGCCTCTCCTATCGCCGAAACGTAAACAAGCGCCGCGCACGGAATCTATTCCCCCTCCGCCGCCGCGCCCGCCGCGTAAATCATCGCCTCCGCTGAAACGCGATGCAACAACGAAATCGAAGCTTCGAACGCAAGACAAAGCAGCTTCTCCGAAGTCAGGAGACCGTATCTCCATTCCGCCGAGATCAAATATCGGTATCAAGGTCCGCGTAGTTAATTCGAATCTCGCGGAAGGTATAATTCCTCGTATCGATCTTGCGCCGGGCATATTTTTCGGAAACGCTCTCGTCAGAGTAATTCGGGGCAAAGCGGTAACTCGAATAATTAATTCATCCGACCGCGCCGTCGAAATCGCGTTACCAGAGATCATACTTGAGCCCGCGCAAATCATGACTCCCCTCCACGAGGAGGATAGTCCGTCGCTGTATCCGGTTTTTTCTAAATCTACTAAATCCAACGTATCCGCCGTACCGATCGGCTCATCCCAAAAAGGGAAAACTTCTATTTCTTTCTCGAATCAGACAGCATATTCGACAATCGAAACTCCTCCTTCGCGTTGCAAAATCGCGAATACTCAGCAAATCTCCTATGCTCAGGCGGTTAAAAATAATGTACAACAGGCGCCGTTAAAACAAACATCGAAATCCGCCAACCTTTCGAAATCTCGCTTAGATCGAATTCTTAGTCTCCTCCGTCTCGACCACCTCAACGCAGAGGAAAGAGAGCACGTCGTCCGTCTCGTTCAAAGCACGCAGGAGCTTTTTCACATTGAGGGGGATAAATTAGGGCATACGTCAGCAACCACGCACAAGATTCCAACCGTCGACGACCGCCCCGTCAATGTGAAACAATACCGTTTCCCACCAGCTCATAAGGAGGAGATTCGACGACAAGTCGACAAATTTTTACAAAATGGTGTCATCTCTCCGTCAAAATCACCATATAATTCGCCATTGTGGGTTGTCCCAAAGAAACCGGACTCCTTGGGCAACAAGCAATGGCGCGTCGTCATCGACTACCGCGCACTCAATGAGAAATCTGTCGCCGATGCCTATCCCCTCCCTTGCATTACCGAGATACTTGATCAGCTCGGGAGCGCGAAGTATTTTAGTACATTCGATCTCGCGAGCGGATTTCACCAGATCCCAATGGAGCCCGCCGATGCTCCCAAAACCGCTTTTTCGACGCCTCACGGGCATTATGAATTTAAAAGAATGCCATTCGGATTAAAAAATGCGCCAGCGACGTTCCAACGACTTATGGACAATGTCCTGTCCGGTCTCCAGGGGAACGAAATTTTCGTCTATTTGGACGACATTGTTATCTACGCTAGCTCTCTTCAAGAACATCGACTTAAATTCGAGAAATTAACTCAACGGCTCAAAGAAGCTAATTTAGTATTGCAGCCGGATAAGTGCGAATTCTTGAGGAGAGAAGTAAGCTATTTGGGTCATATTATCAGTGAGCACGGTGTAAAACCTGACCCTGCGAAAATTAGCGCCGTCAAAAATTTTCCGCGCCCGCGCAACGCGAAACAGATCAAACAATTCCTCGGGCTCGCGGGATACTACAGGCGGTTCATCGCAAATTTTTCCAATGTTGCTAAGCCACTTACCAATTTGTTAAAAAAGGACGCGCCCTTTGTATGGCGTAACGAGCATGAGAATTCATTCGTCAAACTCCGAGATTGCCTATGCGAAGCGCCTATCTTGCAGTACCCCAACTTTAAACAACCATTCGTGATAACGACCGACGCGTCCGCCGAAGCTATTGGTGCTATCTTGAGTCAAGGACCAATAGGCCGCGACTTGCCAATCGCGTACACGTCGCGACTGTTAAACGCTGCGGAGAAAAACTACTCCACGATCGAGAAGGAGTGTCTGGCGATTGTCTACGCCGTCCATTACTTTCGTCCATACATATACGGTAATCAATTCAAACTCGTTACCGACCATCGACCGTTAGTGTGGATGAATTCGGTCAAGGACCCGTCAAGTAGACTCGTACGGTGGAGGCTTAAGTTAGCGGAATTTGACTACGAGATGGTCTATAAAAGTGGAAAAACGAACCTTAATGCGGACGCATTGTCGCGGAATCCCGCTCAAATTTTTCCGCTCTCGTATTCAGAAAACTCGGAGGACGACATCTTCGATGTGCCTCCGGAAACCCGTAAAAAGTATACCACACTAGCGCCTCCTCCTACTCCGGTAACATCAGAACCTGAATTACCGACTCCAGGCACGTCCTTCCGTACCAACACAGCACCACCTCCGCAAGTCGCCAGCGACAGCACCGACTTCTATACTCCTGCTCCAAATGAATTTTTCCGACGCGAACCTCTATTTAATTTCAGCCGTGACGCATTATCAACGCGACGAGACAATGTAGTTGTCTTCGTCACGCAATCTGGGCACCCCTATGACACGGGCGCCAAAGATCTAGCGAACGCTGAAAAATTCCTTCCAAACAAAAATCACGTTCTTACCAAAGCCAAAGTCATACAAATCGGAAACGAATTCCAAATCCAGCTTCCAATCATCGAACATTCCACCAGATCAATCAATTTCCAGACCGTAATAGAAACATTCAGATCCTTGTGCGACGTTGTAAACGAATTACAATTACAAACATTTAGTATCGCACAAACCTATCTAGACTCCGTATCCTGGTCCCGAATCCAGAAAATCCTTCAAGACCTGTTTTACGAAACAACTGTCCAGATTACGGTCTGCCAGGGCCTCATTAAAACCCCTTCGGTCGAAGAGCGACTGAAAATAATAAGAGAAAACCACGACTCCCCTGTGGGAGGTCACAAAGGGGTTAATAAAACTTATTCTCGCATCAGACAACAATACTTTTGGCCAAACATGAAAACACAAATACAAGAATATATTGGCAAATGTAAAAGTTGTCAGACAGAGAAACTGGTCCGGGTAAAGACCAGACAGCCTCTCACTTTAACCGACACCCCTGGCAGGGCATTCGATAAGATTTCAATGGACGTAATGGGTCCTCTTCCCGAAACTTCCGACGGTTATACGAGTATCCTCACGATCCAAGATCTCCTCACTAAATACTCAATCGCAGTTCCTCTCAAAACCACCACCGCAGTAGACATTGCCGAAGCTTTAATAAAAGAATTCATTTGTAAGTTCGGATGCCCGAAAGGCATACTCACGGACCAAGGTTCGAACTTTATAAATAGCTTGATTAAAGCCATAGCAATCAAATTCCGTATTAAGCAATACAAGTCCACTGCGTTCCATCCACAGACAAACGGGTCCGTTGAACGATCTCACCACGTCCTGGCCGAATATCTGAAGCATTACATAGAGTCGAGTAACGATTGGGTGAATTGGTTACCGTACGCAATGTTTTCATACAACACCAGTGTGCACGAGGGTACATTATACACCCCACACGAACTAGTGTTCGGCAGGATAGCTAGGACGCCGTCAGCCACTCCTTTTCAGGACAGCTCTGATAACGAAACTTATAGCGACTATCTTATACAACTTCAGGAAAAAATCTCGAAATCTCAGGATTTGGCTAAAGCCAATCTAGACAATGCGAAACGCCGTTCTAAATATTATTATGACCGAAATCTCAATGTCCAAAACTTCGAGGTAGGCCAATGGGTCTATCTTTTAAAAGAGCCGAACAAACATAAGTTCCAGGCACAGTATTCTGGACCGTACCGTATCCTCGAAATTTTGGGCAATTGCAATGTTAAGCTGAATGTAAAAGGGCGCCATAAAATTGTTCATACGAACAAAATCAAAATTTGTAAACGAATGCATAGTATGCAGAGTATGGATGCTAGTGAAAGAAAAGTGCAAAAAACTGAAAATGAAGCCAGTGAGAGCAGTGACATTCAAACGAACGCTGAAAGTGAAAGCGACGAAAGTGCCTGCAATCCGAAGGAAGCCCGCAGCCACGGTCCAAACTCCAAACGTTATCGCCAGGATCAACCAGGCGAAAAACCTCAGATTCCGCAGCATCCAGCCGACAGGACCAAGAGAAGGATCCAGCATCCCGAAATCTACCCAACAGACAAGAGATCTCGGCATGGCCGAGATTCTTTTTCCAAGGGGGGTGGTGTAACGTCAGGCGTACCGCCTGCCACCCTCCGGCGTCCACCTCATCATCCCCAGCATCCGTATCCGGAGCCCCTGCACACGGGCCACCCGCCGACTCCCCGTCCCTACAGAAGGAGACAAAGGTACGAGAGGGAAGAGGGATGCAGCATGCCGCGCCCACGCGCGATCTCCACACACGAGGGGGAGGACTTCACCCCGTATTACGAGGGCGAGGAGCTCTCCGACACGTACTGGGTCGAATCCCCAGCAATCACGAAGCCCTATACGTACTTCTCGTACATGTGGGATTAGAATAAGCACACTACTCACCTATGTACATACACACCAACACACACCTAGATTTAAGTGAATATATGTATATATTTTATTCATGCACGGTTATGTTCCGTGCACTCGCGCGCACACTCGACGCTCGCGGCTCACGCTTAACGCGGGCCGCGCCCCACTCCGAACGGCCGCCCCACCACGAGGGCCGAGCGGCCGCCCTACTCCGACCGTCCGCCCCACCGCGAGGGCCCAGCGACTCGCGCGCCGCGCGACCCGAGGAGGTCGCGGACGCGAGATCCGAGAGTCAGTTGCTAACTCATCTCCGAACGGGAGAGTTCCAATCTCACCTCCGAACGGGAGAGTTGGTATCTCATCTCCGAACTGGAGAGTTCGTATCTCATCTCCGAACCGAGGAGTTCTAATCCAGCATCCGAACGATGCACTTCCGATCCGAGCAATAGGCTCATTCGCAACGAGCAATTAGCTCTAATGCATTCGTCTCTATCCATACTCCCATAGTGGAGTCCATTCGATACTTTAACTATTTCTATATCTCATTGTAACCGCTAGTCAGTAACTTAGAATTTAGTCAAGTGTATCTAGTATAGTGAAATCATAGAATATAGTTTATTTTTACCAGATTCAAAGTATCTTTATTCAAGTTCAAATACAATTCCTTAATTCTACTCCACGGGTACGCTCGCGATTATTCTATTTCTATATCTCATCTGCGATAGTCTTGAGGCTCGACGACTAGAGCGAACCAGCGCTTAGTTGCTCCATCCTCACTTCTACCGTGTACAGAATATCTTGCGCCCAGGTTGATCCCGGTAAGCTAGAGCGAACCAACGCTTAGCCGCGCCGTACTCGACCGAAGTTCAAGTATTCTCGACGAGCCTTGCACCTCCGACAAAGCGTACACGACGCGCGGGGAGGAGAGAGTTTATTCGTCGTCTCGCTCGGGAATACGTGGGTGATGCACCAGAATATTCAATTTCCTACGTTCGAGCCCTGGTTCCTGTGAAGGAGGTTTCCTTCGCCGCACGACCCGTACCTCCGTTCCAGCCGTACGCCGCCGCCATCCCGGTTGCGGATTCAAGGCGCTCCAGGTACCTGGAAAGAGAAATCAGACAGTAGAATCAAGCCATCACAAGGTAAGTTTCGTGTTAATTACCGTTTTATCGAGTCCGAAACGCCAACGAACCCGGTCCGGACGCAATTCGCGTTATTTTCGGGAACGGTTACGACTTTGTGCCACCGTTGCGAGCGCAACCGCACCTCGGGACGTGACAATATCGTGATTTAAGAAGAACTAGAACTAGAATAGATTTTAGTGTCGCGTTTAATTTCTTGTGAAGTGAAATCGAGATATACATGACACTTCGCAATGAATATTATGTCTTATCATGAAACATAGGAATGAGATGCGATATCGCGTTTTGAGAAGCATTAGATCTCTATTGCTAATATGCGTTTGACATCTGCAAACTCTATTTCCTAGCAAGGAAATAACACACATTCCATTGAAGTGAATACGAGGTATACATGACACTTCGCAATGAGTATTATATCTTCTAATGAAACATAGGAATGAGATGCGATATCGCGTTATGAGAAGCATTAGAACTCTATTGCTACTATACGTAGACATCTGCAAACGCTATTTCCTAGCATGGAAGTGACGCATTTACATTCTTTCGATGTGAATACGAAGTATACATGACACTTCGCAATGGGTATTATATCTTATAATGAAACATAGGAATGAGATGCGATATCGCGTTTTGAGAAGCATTAGATCTCTATTGCTGATGTACGTAGACATCTGCTAACTCTATTTCCTAGCAAGGAAATGTCGCACTTACATTCCATTGAAGTGAATACGAGGTAAGAATGACACGTCGCAATGAATATTATATCTTATTACGAAACATAGAAATGAAATACGACATCTCGTTTTAAGAAGCATTAGTACTCTATTGTTGTGATACGTAGACATCCGTAAACAATATTTCCTAGCAAGGAAGTGTCGCGTTTAAATTCTTGTGAAGTGAAATCGAGGTATACATGACACATCGCAATGAATATTATATCTTATCATGGAACATAGAAGTGAGATGCGATATCGCGTTTTAAGAAGCATTAGAACTCTTTTGCTACGATACGTAGACATGTGCAAACGCTATTTCCTAGCATGGAAGTGTCGCATTTACATTCTTTTGAAGCGAAAACAGGGTAACGTGACACTTCGCAATGAGTATTACATCTTATAATGAAACATAGGAATGAGATGCGATATCGCATTATGAGAAGCATTAGATCTCTATTGCTAATATACGTAGACATCTGCAAACTCTATTTCCTAGCAAGGAAATGTCGCACTTACACTCCATTGAAGTGAATACGAGATGTACATGACACTTCGCAACGAATATTATATCTTATTACGAAACATAGAAATGAAATACGACATCTCGTTTTAAGAGGCATTAGTACTCTATTGCTGTGATACGTAGACATCCGCAAACAACATTTCCTAGCAAGGAAGTGTCACGTTTACATTCTTGTGAAGTGAAATCGAGGTATACATGACACATTGCAATGAATATTATATCTTATCATGAAACATAGATGTGAGATTCGATATCGCGTTTTAAGAAGCATTAGAAATCTATTGCTTCGATACGTAGACATCTGCAAACGCTACTTCCTAGCATGCAAGTGTCGCATTTACATTCTTTTGAAGTGAATACGAGGTATATATTACACTCCACAGTGAACATTATATCTTATCACGAAACTTAGAAATGAAATGCGACATCTCGTTTTAAGAGGCATTAGAACTCTATTGCTACGATACGTAGACATCTGCAAACAATATTTCCTAGAAAGGAAGCGTCGCATTTACATTCTTTTGAAGTGAGTATGAGGTATACATAACACTCCAAAATGAATATTATATCTTATCACGAAACATAGAAATGAGAGTCGATATCGTGATTTAAGAAGAACTAGAACTAGAATAGATTTTAGTGTCGCGTTTAATTTCTTGTGAAGTGAAATCGAGATATACATGACACTTCGCAATGAATATTATGTCGTATCATGAAACATAGGAATGAGATGCGATATCGCGTTTTGAGAAGCATTAGATCTCTATTGCTAATATGAGTTTGACATCTGCAAACTCTATTTCCTAGCAAGGAAATAACACACATTCCATTGAAGTGAATACGAGGTATACATGACACTTCGCAATGAGTATTACATCTTCTAATGAAACATAGGAATGAGATGCGATATCGCGTTTTGAGAAGCATTAGAACTCTATTGCTACTATACGTAGACATCTGCAAACGCTATTTCCTAGCATGGAAGTGACGCATTTACATTCTTTCGATGTGAATACGAAGTATACATGACACTTCGCAATGAGTATTATATCTTATAATGAAACATAGGAATGAGATGCGATATCGCGTTTTGAGAAGCATTAGATCTCTATTGCTGATGTACGTAGACATCTGCTAACTCTATTTCCTAGCAAGGAAATGTCGCACTTACATTCCATTGAAGTGAATACGAGGTAAGAATGACACTTCGCAATGAATATTATATCTTATTACGAAACATAGAAATGAAATACGACATCTCGTTTTAAGAAGCATTAGTACTCTATTGTTGTGATACGTAGACATCCGCAAACAATATTTCCTAGCAAGGAAGTGTCGCGTTTAAAATCTTGTGAAGTGAAATCGAGGTATACATGACACATCGCAATGAATATTATATCTTATCATAGAACGTAGAAGTGAGATGCGATATCGCGTTTTAAGAAGCATTAGAACTCTTTTGCTACGATACGTAGACATGTGCAAACGCTATTTCCTAGCATGGAAGTGTCGCATTTACATTCTTTTGAAGCGAAAACAGGGTAACGTGACACTTCGCAATGAGTATTACATCTTATAATGAAACATAGGAATGAGATGCGATATCGCATTTTGAGAAGCATTAGATCTCTATTGCTAATATACGTAGACATCTGCAAACTCTATTTCCTAGCAAGGAAATGTCGCACTTACACTCCATTGAAGTGAATACGAGATGTACATGACACTTCGCAATGAATATTATATCTTATTACGAAACATAGAAATGAAATACGACATCTCGTTTTAAGAGGCATTAGTACTCTATTGCTGTGATACGTAGACATCCGCAAACAACATTTCCTAGCAAGGAAGTGTCACGTTTACATTCTTGTGAAGTGAAATCGAGGCATACATGACACATCGCAATGAATATTATATCTTATCAGGAAACGTAGATATGAGATGCGATATGACGATATAAGAAGCATTAGAACTCTATTGCTACGATACGTAGACATCTACAAACGCTGTTTCCTATCAAGGAACTGTTGCATTTACATTCTCTTGAAGTGAATACGTGGTATACATAACACTGCACAATGAATATTATTTCTTATCATGAAACCTAGAAATGAGATGCGATATCGCGATTTAAGATACATTAGAACTCTATTGCTACGATACCTAGACATTTGCAAACTCTATTTACTAGGAAGGAAGTGTCGCATTTACGTTCATTTGAAGTGAACACGAGGTATACATAACACTCCACAACGAATATTATACACTATCACGAAATATAGTAATGAAATGCGATATCGGGATTTAGGAAGCATTAGAACTCTACTGCTTCGATACGTAGACATCTGGAAACGCTATTTCCCAGGAAGGAAGTTCCGCATTTACATTCTTTTGAAGTGAATACGAGTTATACATGACACTTCGCAATGAATATTGTATCTTATCATGAAACATTGAAATGAAATGCGTTATCGCGTTTTGAGAAGCATTAGAACTCTATTGCTACTAGACGTAGATATCTTCAATCGTAATTTCCTTGCAAGGAAGTGTCGCATTTACATTCTTTTGGACGGAATACGAGGTAGACATGGTACTTCGCAATGAATATTATATCTTATCATGAAACGTAGAAATGAGATGCGATATCGCGTTTTGAGAAGCATTAGAGCTCTATTGCGTCGATACGTAGACACTTGCAGACGCTAATTCCTAGCAAGGAAATGTCGCATTTACATTCATCTGAAGTGCAGACGAGGAATACATAGCACTTCGCAATGAATGTTATGGGTTATCATGAAACAGAGAAGTGAGATGCGTTATCGCGTTTTAAGTAGTATTAGAACACTATTCTTTCTGTACCTAGACAACTGGAAGCGCTATTTCCTAGCAACGGAAATCTCGCATTTACGTTCATTTGAAGTGAATACGGGGTATGCATGACACTTCGCAATGAATATAATATCTTATCATGAAACATAGAAATGAGATGCGATATCCCGTTTTAAGGAGCATTAGCACACAATTGCTACGATACGTAGACATCGGCAAACGCTATTTCCTAGCAAGGAAGTGTCGCAGTTACATTTTTTTGAAGTGTCACGTCCTGAAGTCGCGAAAGCGCTCGTCACGTGGACACTTATCGTAGCCGTTACCGAAATCGAAGCGAATTGCGCAGGGCTGCGTTCATCGGCGGACAAGACTCGATTTACCCGTTACAAAGACGTGCAACTTACCTTTCGATGCTCCAGGCGTCGTAGCTCTCCTCATCCTCGTAGCGTGGAGTGGAATCCTCCCTCGCGTATGTGTGGCGTCGCATCCCCGTTCCGTGGCGGCGAGTATGCGCGTTGCCAACGTGTTGGGGACCCGGATGCTGGAGGATGTGCGGATGCTGATCTGTGGCCGTCGAGGATGGCGGGCGCCGTCTGAGGTTGGCAGGCGGTACACTTTGCTAGGAAGTAGCGTTAGCAGATATCTACGTATCGAAGCAATAGATTTCTAATGCTTCTTAAAAAGCAATGTTGCATCGCAGTTCTATGTTTCATGATGAGATACAATATTCATTGCAAAGTGTTATGTATACTTCGTCTGCACTACAAAAGAATGAAAATGCCACACTTCCTTGCTAGGAAATAGCGTTTCCAGATGTCAAAGCATCGAAGCAATTGATTTCCAATGCTTCTTTAAACGGGATATCAACTCTCAGTTCTATGTTTCACGATAAGATACAATATTCATTGCGAAGTGTCATGTAGGCCTCGCATACACTTCAAATGAATTTAAATGCTACATTTCCTTCCTAGGAAGTAGGGTTTGCAGATGTCTACGTATCGAAGCAATAGAATTCTAATGCTTCTTAAATCGCCATGTTGCATCTCATTTCTATGTTTCACGATAAGATATAATATTCATTGTGCAGTGTTATGTATATCTCGTCTACTCTTCAAATGAATGTAAATGCGACACTCCCTTGCTAGGAAGTAGCGTTTGCAAATGTCTACGTATCGAAGCAATAGAGTCCTAATGCTTCTTAAATCGCCATGTTGCATCTCATTTCTATGTTTCATGATAAGATATAATATTCATTGTGCAGTGTTACGTATATCTCGTCTATACATGAAATGAATGTAAATGCGACACTTCCTTGCTAGGAGATAGCGTTTGCAGATGTCTACGTATCGAAGCAATAGAGTTCTAATGCTTCTTAAATCGCCATATCGCATCTCATTTCTATGTTTCATGATAAGATATAATATCCATTGTGCAGTGTTATTTACACTTCGTATTCACCTCAAAAGAATGTAAATGCGACACTTGCTTGCTAGGAAATAGCGTTTGCAGATGTCTACGTATCGAAGCAATAGAGTTCTAATGCTTCTTAAATCGCGATATCGCATCACATTTCTATGTTTCATGATAAGATATAATATCCATTGTGCAGTGTTATTTATACTTCGTATTCACCTCAAAAGAATGTAGATGCGACACTTGCTTGCTAGGAAATAGCGTTTGCAGATGTCTACGTATCGAAGCAATAGAGTTCTAATGATACTTAATTCGCGGTATCGCATCTCATATCTATGTTTCATGATAATATGTAATATTCATTGCGAAGTGTCATGTATACCTCGCATACACTTCAAATGAATGTGAATGCGACAGTTCCTTGCTAGGAAATAGCGTTTGCAGATATCTACGTATCGAAGCAATAGAATCCTAATGCTTCTTAAGTCGCCATATTGCATCACATTTCTATGTTTCATGATAAGATATAAAATTCATTGTGGAGTGTCATGTATTCCTCGTATTTACTTCCAAAGAGTGTAAACGCGACACTTCCTTCCCAGGAAATAGCGTTTGCTGATGTCCACGTATCGTAGCATTAGTGCTCTAATGCTTCTCAAAACGCGACATCGTTTCTCATTTCTATGTTTCATGATAGTATATAATATTCATTGCGTAATGTCATGTACACCTCGCATACACTTCAAATGAATGTAAATGCGACACTTTGTTGCCAGGAAATAGCGTTTGCAGATGTCTACGTATCGTACCATTAGAGTTCTAATGCTTCTCAAAACGCGATATCGCTACTCATTACCATGTTTCATGATAATATATAATATTCATTGTGGAGTGTTATGTATACCTCGTATTCACTTCAAAAGAATGTAAATGCGACACTTCCTTGCTAGGAAATAGCGTTTGCAGGTGTCTATGTATAGTAGCAATAGTGCTCTAATGCTTCTCAAAACGCGACATCGCTTCTCCTTTCTATGTTTCATGATAGTATATAATATTCATTGCGCAGTGTCATGTACACCTCGCATACAATTGAAATGAATGTAAACGCGACACTTCCTTGCTTGGAAATAGCGTTTGCAGATGTCTACGTATCGGAGCATTAGAGTTCTAATGCTTCTCAAAACCCGATATCGCTACTCATTACTATGTTTCATGATAATATATGATAC
Organism: Xylocopa sonorina; assembly: GCF_050948175.1. Taxonomy (NCBI): domain Eukaryota; kingdom Metazoa; phylum Arthropoda; class Insecta; order Hymenoptera; family Apidae; genus Xylocopa; species Xylocopa sonorina. Next base: position 247,743 of record NW_027490451.1, read on the forward strand.
TCATTGTGGAGTGTTATGTATACCTCGTATTCACTTCAAAAGAATGTAAATGCGACACATCCTTGCTAGGAATTAGCGTTTGCAGATATCTACGTATCGAAGCAATAGGGTTCTAAAGCTTCTTAAATTGCGATATCGCATCTCATTTCTATGTTTCATGATAAGATATAATATTCATATTGCAGTGTTATGAATACCTCGTATTCACTTCAAAAGAATGTAAATGCGACACTTCCTTGCTTGGATATAGCGTTTGCTGATGTCTACGTATCGAGGCAATAGTTTTCTAAATCTTTCTAATTCGCAATATCGCATCTCATTTCTATGTTTCATGATAAGATATAATATTCATTGCGAAGTGTCACGTATACCTCGTATTCCTTCCAAAAGAATGTAAATGCGACACATCCTTGCTAGGAAGTAGCGTTTGCAAATGTCTACGTATCGAACCAATAGATTTCTAATGCTTCTTAAATCGCCACATCGCATCTCATTTCTACGTTTCATGATAAGATATAATATTCATTGTGCAGTGTCATGTATATCTCGTCTATACTTCAAATGAATGTAAATGCGACACTTCCCACCTGGGAAATTTCGTTTGCAGATGTCTACGTATCGTGGCATTAGAGGTCTAATGCTTCTCAATACGCGATATCGCTTCGCATTACTACTATGTTTCATGATAATATATAATATTCATTGCGAAGTTTCATGTATTCCTCGCATACAATTCAAACGAATGTGAATGCGACAGTGCCTTGCTGGGAAATAATGTTAGCAGATGTCTACGTATCGAAGCAATAGAGTTCTAATGCTTCTTAAATCGTCATATCGCATCTCATTCCTATGTTTCATGATAAGATATAATATTCATTGCGAAGTGTCATGTATACCTCGTATTCCTTTCAAAAGAATGTAAATGCGACACTTCCTTGCTAGGAAGTAGCGTTTGCAGATGTCTACGTATCGAACCAATAGATTTCTAATGCTTCTTAAATAGCCATATCGCATCTCATTTCTATGTTTCATGATAAGATATAATATTCATTGTGCAGTGTCATGTATATCTCGTCTATACTTCAAATGAATGTAAATGCGACACTTCCCACCTGGGAAATTTCGTTTGCAGATGTCTACGTATCGTGGCATTGGAGGTCTAATGCTTCTCAATACGCGATATCGCTTCGCATTACTATGCTTCATGATAATATATAATATTCATTGCCAAGTGTCATGTATACCTCGTATTCCTTACAGGAGAATGTAAATGCGACACTTCCTTGCTAGGAAGTAGCGTTTGCGGATGTCTACGTATCGAAGCAATAGAGTTCTAATGCTTCTCAAAACGCGATATCGCTACTCATTACTACGATTCATGATAATATATAATATTCATTGTGGAGTGTTATGTATACCTCGTATTCACTTCAAAAGAATGTAAATGCGACACATCCTTGCTAGGAAATAGACATAATATTCATTGCGAAGTGTCATGTATACCTCGTATTCCTTTCAAAAGAATGTAAACGCGACACTTCCTTGCTAGGAAATAGTGTTTGCACATATCTAGTATCGAAGCAATAGACTTCTAATGCTTCTTAAATCGCCATATCGCATATCATTTCTGTGTTTCATGATAAGATATAATATTCATTGTGCAGTGTTACGTATACCTCGTATTCACCTCAAAGGAATGTAACTGCGACACTTCCTTGCTAGGAATTAGCGTTTGCAGATATCTACGTATCGAAGCAATAGGGTTCTAAAGCTTCTTAAATCGCGATATCGCATCTCATTTCTATGTTTCGTGATAAGATATAATATTCATTTTGCAGTGTTATGAATACCTCGTATTCACTTCAAAAGAATGTAAATGCGACACTTCCTTGCTTGGATATAGCGTTTGCAGATGTCTACGTATCGAGGCAATAGTTTTCTAATTCTTCTTAAATCGTCATATCGCATCACATTTCTATGTTTCATGATAATATATAATACTCATTGTGAAGTGTCATGTATACCTCGCGTACACTTCAAATGAATGTAAATGCGACACTTTCTTGCTAGGAAATAGCGTTTGCAGATGTCTACGTATCGAAGCAATAGTGCTCTAATGCTTCTTAAATCGTCATATAGCATCTTATATCTACGTTTCCTGATAAGATAGAATATTCATTGCGAAGTGTCTTGTATACCTCGTATTCCTTTCAAAAGAATGTAAATGCGACACTTCGTTGCTAGGAAATAGCGTTTGC